>NC_044500.1:20704557-20912057 GCF_902362185.1 Chanos chanos | reverse complement strand
TCTGTGAACATTCTTATGTATTTGTCTGTTTCATGCGTGTGATTACCGTCACCCTCTGAAGTCATTTCACTCTTTGATTTGTCTCTTTGTCTCTCTCTTCTCATTTACTTACATTACTTTCAGTTATGAAACCCTTTTTTACTTTTTTGTGCCGCAGTCTCTCTTTATCTCTCTTAAAGCTTCTCTTTTCAACTCTCTCTCTCTCAGCGCCCCCCCCCCCCCCCGTCTTTCTTTCTCTGTATTTTTGACAGTCATGCTCTTTTAGAAGAGAGGACCTATTTTCTAACATGATCAGGAGTTTTGTCTTAGTCTCATAGAAACAAAACCCCTATTTTAGCATTGTATTTCATAGTCACTGTTTCTACTGAAAACCCATCATATGGGAACAGGTTGGAACAGGGGACATATGAAACAGTGACTGCCACCCATATACACAAACTAACACACACACACACACACACAAACTTTAATGCACATGAGTATATGCCCTACATGATAAGCATGGCACATTAGTCCATCCACTTTATGAAAATACTTAATCTATCAGAACAAATGACTCATGGTCAAATCTAATAACGTATCACCAGTTTCACAATACTGTAATGAAAAGATCTCAAAGTATTTCTTTTTCTTAGTTATTTGGCTCGAACTGAAGTGTTTACTGTTTGCTAAATGCAGTAAAGTGCATAGGTGCAGCCATGTAACCTTGGTCTGGCTTCTCTCTCTCTCTTTCTCTCTCTCTCTCTCTCTCTCTCTTTCTTCTCGGTTTCCCTTCAGGCCAAGCTAATAGTGCCCAACAGCACGGCAGGTCTAATCATTGGTAAGGGTGGTGCCACCGTCAAAGCAGTGATGGAACAATCTGGAGCCTGGGTACAGCTTTCCCAGAAGCCAGAGGGCATCAACCTTCAGGAACGTGTGGTCACCATCAGCGGAGAACCTGAGCAGAACCGCAAGGCCGTGGAGATCATTGTCCAGAAGATCCAGGAGGACCCGCAGAGCAGCAGCTGTCTCAACATCAGCTACTCCAACATCTCTGGCCCAGTGGCCAACTCCAACCCCACCGGCTCCCCTTATGCCAACTCCGCCGAGGTGATGCCTGCTGCAGCGGCAGCGGCAGCGGCCACGGCCTCCAGCCTCCTGGGGCAGGCCAACCTGGCAGGGGTGGGTGCCTTCCCCACCACCATGTCCAGCTTCTCAGGTAACGACCTTCTGGCTATCACCTCAGCCCTCAACACGTTAGCCAGCTACGGATACAACACCAACTCCTTGGGTCTGGGGCTTAACCCAGCTGCCGCCTCAGGGGTCCTGGCAGCTGTGGCAGCTAGCGCCAACCCTGCCGCGGCAGCTGCTGCCAACCTCCTGGCCTCTTACGCCAGCGATGCATCCACTAGCGCTGGTCACCCTGCTACCACTCTGGGAGGCTTCACTCTGGGCTCTCTGGCCGCCGCCACAGGGGCCACCAACGGGTACCTGAGTGCTGCCTCTCCGCTGGTAGCCAGCTCGCTCTTAGCTACCGAGAAACTGGCGGAGGGGGCCAAGGACGTTGTTGAGATCGCTGTGCCCGAAAACCTAGTGGGAGCCATCTTGGGAAAAGGCGGGAAGACGCTAGTGGAGTACCAGGAACTGACCGGCGCCCGAATCCAGATTTCCAAAAAGGGAGAGTTCATTCCTGGGACCAGGAACCGTAAAGTTACCATAACAGGATCGCCAGCGGCAACACAGGCAGCCCAGTATCTCATCAGCCAGAGAATCACATACGAGCAAGGGGTACGGGCCACCAATCCACAGAAGGTGGGCTAAAACAGGGAGTAGAATTAAAAGGAGAGAAGAGAGTGGGGGATGGGGGAAAGATACCAAGAAGGCGAGAGAGAAAGGAGGGCAAGAATATCGAAAGGAATCATCGACACATTTTACCATGTTTTCAGTATTTTAAACAAAAAGATGGGAAACAAGTTCTTTTGGAGAGAGAGGAGAAAAGTGTCGAGCCTAAAACAAAGAAAAAAATGTGTAAAATGTAAATATGGTTTAATTTCTTACATTTTGATCTCTCAAGATTTTTTTTTATTGTTATTTTTTGGTTTAGCTTTTTTTCGTTTTTTGTGCGTTCCTCTGGACAGCGTTGAATGGCATATGAACCTGGCATGTTGTCATGTCACTGATCTTAGTGGGCGGGGTTTAGACAGGGGAAGGGCGGGGGTGTGGAGCAGAAGGATTGGGGTTCGCTCCTTGAATCAGCCCTTTCCCTTCCCCCAACCCCTACTAGACAACAGATTTTTCTCTCTCCGGGTTTTTTTTTTTCCTTTTTTTCTTCTTTTTCTTTTTTTTTTTTTTTTGCTCTTAAGTCAAAAATCCCCCCCCCCCCCCCCCAAAAGCCCCAACCCACTTACACCCCATTTGTGGGTCCTATGAAACTGGAAACAAATGCTTGGTTTGACATCCCCCCCTAACCCTGATAGACAGAGATGAGATGCCCCCCCCGCCCCCCCCTCCAGATGCCCCTTGGCCCCTCCCCCTCGCCCCAACTTTCTCCAAGCCTGTGGCCCTCGCCTATGAGGTGCTCAGGACAGAGAAGGAGTGGTATGTGTGTGTTCTGGGGCCTGCTTCACGGCTCCGTTAGCCTCCAGACATGGGTTCTGATTGAAACACAGGTGCATGTAATGCAACACTGCCTCGACTGTCTTCTCTCTTAGGGGCGCTTGGGTGTGTTGTGGGGGATATTGGGCGAGATGCATAGTGCACCTTGTTGAGTCAGAATCTCAAACTAGTACCAGATCTCATAGAGATTGAGGCTTTTTCTCTACAGGGTTTGCAATCTGGTATTATTATTATTATTATTATTATTATTATTATTATTATTATTATTACTACTACAAATATCATCTCCTTCAACCTTATTTATTAATATGATTTTGCCCTTAAGGACTGAGGTATTTTGAGTTTTTTTTTTTCTTTTTTCCTTTTTTTCTTAATCTGTGAATTCAGGTTGACATGAATGTAAAGACAATATTTTGGATTTAGTTTTTTATTTAAGTGGATTAAATAGTGTGTCACACAGTGTAATATATGTCCTGTGTAAGTCCAGTGAGAACTGCAACATCGGCACCAATACAGAGAGTAGGAGCAGAGCGTTGATCTAAGATTCTGTACAGTGTGTGAAACCTGGACATGAGAGGGGATAAGAAACACCCACACCCACACACACACACATACACACACACACACACACACACACACACATACAGACATGTAAAATATCCGGTTTATATGCTGAAAAGAAAAATGAAACATATCTGCACTGAGAGATGACATAATGATATAAACTATTTAAGACACATATCTGCTGAACAAGAATGCAGGGTTTACGATAGGCACTAATACGGTCTTACTACACATAATCCAGGGGATTGAACCCTAAGGGAAAAAATAGTAATATTATATCAATGTCTAAGCCCCAGAACCAAGTTTTTGTTATCTCAATTTTCTCACTCCCAAATTCTTGTTAACACTATTGTATGTGAGCCAGTCTCTGTGTCAAAATCCATATCACTGGCTTTTTTTTTCAGGCTAGAATGTATGTGCTCCACCTCTGTGAGTCGCAGTAGAGCAGAAAACATACATATTTACATGGACTTTAAAGCTGTCCCCTTCTGAGGACACTTACTACTGAACAATTACATCTAATGAACAAAATTTCAGTTCTAATCAACACAGGGGAAGAAAAGGAAGACAGGCCCTTTGATGTTTAAGCAATGGGCTCTTTGTAGTTTGCCTGTCTTAGTGGTGAAGAAATGTACTGTAATCTGTCTCCAGACTCATTTTTACCATCTTTCTCCCCATCAACTGTCATTTCTCTCGCCACATTTTCTCTGTGGCAGATTTAAAACAAAAAAACAAAAAAACGCCCAAAAAAACAGAAAGGCGTAGACTATGTCCTGTCACCTGTTTGGAGTGATATGTGATTAAAGTCACAGTATGAAAACTACTGACACCATGGCAACCTACAGAGCCTCTCTTCACCTAGAAATTCCTGTGTTCTTTAGAACTGTCCTCGTAAAACGTATGCGCTGCTACAAAAAACAAAAAACACAACAAAAAAAAAGCAAAAAAAATCCTGTTAGTTTTGTTTTAGAATCTGAGTACACTGAATTTTTTTTTTTTTTTGTCTTTTTGCACTGTGAAGTTGGGTCGGTGGTGTGTGCGGGGCCAGGGTCGGTAAGGGTCTAGTGACATGTGCGCGTCTTCTCAAGCATCTCGTAAAGGGAATGTACTCAAATACTAAGCATTGAGACTATACATACCTCTGTGAAACAAACATTTCCATCATAGTATTTTCAAAAGGACTAGCAGATTAGAGAGGGGGTAGGCATGGCATGGAGCAGACAGGCAGTGTGTGAAGTAGAAATACACTTAGATTATGGTCAATGAAGACAGATCGCTGTCCCTCGGTCTGCTAGAGCCCTTGCTATTTTTTTCTTAATATTGAACAGCATCTAAAATATACATTGACATGAATTATGATTCACCAACAAAGCAGTTTGTTGCCAGGAGACAGAGGATGGGAGAGGCAGGTTTAAAAACACAGCTTCCTGTATTGTAAGATGTAGAGTATTTATAGCAGAGAGGCTCCATTCCCAGTCGTTACTGCTGCAAAAAAGAGAGAGAAAAGAATGGGAAGACAGACGAAGGCAAAGGAATTGGTCTTTTCAGACCTCACCGACTGAAATCTACCATGAAATCTGCAAAATAGAAAAAATGAATATAAATGTATCATGAATATGAATAGCAAAATAGTTGCCCTTAAGTCTCAAAAGCTAAGACAGATCCAAGTACCATAAATACAAACTAGTCTTCAGAGTGAGGGGGAAGAACACCCCCCCCCCCCCCCCCCCCCCAGTGAATGGTGTGCTGTCTCTCCCTAACTAAAGATATGAATTGTTTTTTTCTCTCCATCGCTATTGGAGCGCCAGTGAGAGTAAATCTGAACAAATTGGTAAGGAGGCTTCTTTATCCCCATTTTAATACCATTCACTTCCCTCACCTCTCAACCCCCCTCCCCCCGTACCTCTGTGCACCCCCATTCTTACACATTCAACCCAAAGACCTCCCCCCCTTCACATCTATCCATGGGTGCCAAGTGTCTGCTGTTTCTGCAGTGCATGTTTGCTTGATCTCCCACAAAACAATGACAAACACAAAGAGTTTATGTGTCTATCCAAACAAGGATGAACAGATAACAGAGAGAAGACAAACTGGCACTGGACTGCCATAGCCCCAGTGTGGTGTCTTATCAAAAAAACACACTTTACAAATTACTTTGTTCCTTGTACTGGATTACATGAGATCGTATAGTTAGCGTCTAGAAGCGGATTTTGTCAAGGAAAAAGACAGATGCTATGTGTAAGCAATTTTGGCAGAAATTTTAGAGTTTTAGGCTCAGTCCAGCAGAATGAATAAGAAAAGGTAGTTTGTTAAACTGCACTGACAGCCAGTAGGAACTAATTAAGCTGTTTAATTACGAACAGCTACTATTTCTCTTATATATGTTAAATGCACAGTGGAAAATAATGATGATGTTAGTTGAGTAAAATTAAGCACAGGACAGAAGTTCAGTTTTTGTTTGGTCAGGCTTGTCCGATTCCGGAGGTAAAATCGTGTCTTTGTCTAGAATCAAGGCAAAGAAGGAAAAAAAGATGTGAAGGAGCTGTTCAGATGTTTAGTGACTCATTGGTTTAGCTTTGATGCTGTACCTCTAATCTCCAAAACGTCAAGGCAAGCGTACCACGGTTTAAAACAATCATATCTCACACACACAATTTGTCGCCATCACACACGTACACACACACACACACACACACACACACACACACACAGAGTGGCATATCATTTGTAAAATAAGAAAAAGGAGGCTTAATTTAACACAGTTGATGATGATGATAAATACAATGTTACTGTGACAATTCAATGTGAAAAATGAAGTTTAAGGTGCCAACAAAGCAAGTCTAGGAGCAGCTTTTTTTTGCATACAGTACTGAAAGTACCCTATGAGGGAGCTATCGAGCATCTGTGTTTCCATATTTTGTTGTTGTTGTTTTTTAGTATCTGGGGAAATAGATGAAATGTGATGAGTACTGGAAGCAATATGAGTAGTAGCATGATGTCCTGTCCTGTCTTTTAATTCTGTCTCTTGTGTAGAAGCTTTGGATTTACATAGATGTTGAGTAGGTTTACAGATTTTTTTTAAGTTGTGAAGATGCTGCTATTTAATAGGTGATGTACTAAAAAATTAAGTTAAAAAAACACACATATCTGGTCACACATTTAGCAGGATGAGCTAGTCCTAAGCGGTGTAATAAAAGCAACATGAAAATAACTGTTCTATCAAACACATTAAATAAACCTGTGCCAAAATAGATCTTTACAGACTGAAACTGTAAATGTGTGATTTTAACAACATTAGAGAGCAAAAGCAAACTTACTTTTATAAACAACAACAAAAAAAAACAGAAAAAAAAAAAATGTGAAAAGTGCCAAATCACATTTTTAAGTTGATTAGCCAAGGGGAGTTGAAAACAAGATTTTTTTTTCCGGATTAATAAGAGTAGACTTAGCTGCTGTTAAGTTAATGCTTTTCTGCCCCCTTAAAAATGTACACATGAGGAGTTAGTGATAGGGAAGCCATCTTGTCTGTCAAACATTAGCATACTGAGGCAGTGGGCCTGCGAGTTGGGGCCAAGGGACTGTTGTATTGTTAGATTAGCATGGGCACAGCATAATAAGTTATCAGCATTCTGAATACAGCTTTTTATAGTTCTGAAAATGTATTTTGTGAAGATAGATGTTATCTTTTTTGCACGTCTATATTGCATGATATCAAAGTGAAGCGTGGATTTCAAAAAATAGAAAAATTAAAAATGAAAATGAAAAAAAAAAAAACTTCAAAGAACAAAAAAAAAAAAAAAAAAAATCACACACAGACAAAAAAATGAGACAGTGTGGTCAGTTTGAGGACAAATTCTTGCATGTCAACAAAAGGTAGAACATTTTCATTTTACTTTTTAACACATTTTAAGCTTTTCAGTTCTGCTGAGACCTAGCTGAGAGGTTCCGTAGTCCGTCCAAATAAATCCGCACAAAAAAAAAACCTATTTCATATCAAAATCATATCAGACTAACCTCAGTCACCAGTGTTACTGAAATATCAAGGCCTAAGGCCTGAAAAAAAAAGATGGAACCATTTAAATGAAAGAGAGAAAAAAAAGAAATATTTTCTTTGTCATGATTGTGATTGTATTACATCATTTGTTTTGACTAATTCATATTTTACCAACCTAATGAAAAATTGGGTTTAAAACTACTTGTTCTTTAACACTAAAACCCAGTTCTTGTGCATGAATGTACTCACCTGCTACATAAGTTTGCATATCACTCTTTAGATCATGACGTTAGGGCCTGTGTGGAATGCTGTGTGTGTGTGTGTGTGTGTGAACTCTAACGTCAGGTAAGCTGTTTCCAGCCCTCCGGTCCTCTCTCCTGGTTTCCCTTTACAGCTCACACAGACTGACTTCATCCTTTTACAGTAACCACATTCAGCTTCTGTCCTCCCGGTCTGCTGCATCTTTACTCCCAGCCTCTTTTCCAACTCAAAACACAAGGCAAAGAATGCATCAATTCACTTTTCCTTTTTTTTTTTCTTACCCCCCCCCCCCCCCAAAACAAAGATATGTTTTTGATTTACAACTGCAGTTTTAACTCTTATTTTCCTCATACATTATGAAAAAAGAGATTGGACGATACAGGGCTCAAATAAAACCGTGCCGATGTTATAATGTGCTGATGGCTGTCGATTGATTCGTTGCTGTTTGGTTTACATCTTGAACTGAAGATAATTCTGCTACACATTCTCTCTGCAAAGAAGAAGAGAAATCTTCAGGAGAAAAAAAGGGCATGATCAAATCACAAAAGCTGACCAACAAACAGAGAGTAGTTTGTTTTCCATTACTTAATTCGGAAATGCGCCTTGATGACTCTTTGATTATGTTTTGAGGACAACAAAAGAGGAGATCAGTGCCAAAAAAAAGAGAGGAGTTTGAAACCATGGCCATTTCCATATTAGCGTATTTAATCTAATTCATTGCACTCTGCATAGCCATGCTTTTTCTTTTTCTCTTTTTTTTATTGTGAGGCTGTCAAAGGGTAGTGTGAAAAACTGAGAAACTGATCGAATCGCTTAGGTAGAATGAAGTATGTTCATGCACTTAGGCCGCTGTGCGTGTGACATCCTGTGGTTCTCTTGTGTCTTGTGTGCCAGTGAAGGCTGACATGTTGTTGTTGTTGTTGCTGTTTCCGTTTTGTTTTGTTTTTTGAAATGAATTTCAAGTTTTGTTTCGTGGTCTGAAGAGGAATGCAAACTTATGGTTAATATGGTGTTGGTAAAGGTCATTGCTTTTATGTGAGCATAAAGCTAGAGCTGTCAGCTCTTTCAAAACCCAATGCGCCCCCCCCCCCAACCTTCAGTTCCAGCTCCCCCTCTCTCCGCGCCCCCACCCCACCCCAAACAACCTAGCCACCAGAGTCTCTATTTTAGCACCAGCAACGTTGAGACTGCATTTGTCATATCACTGTTGAGTTGTCTTTTTTTGTTTTCCTGCTTTTATTTGTACACTTCTCTAACCTAGACCAAGTATAACAGAATGTCATTCACATGTATCCTGTTTACTGTCGCCCTTTTTTTCTCCCCTCTTTGCACTTTCACTGCCCCCTCCCTCTCCACACACCCCTCTTTTTTCCAATCACTACCCGCACTTCTGCTGACACCCCCCCCCCCACACACTCCTCCCCAAAGTTCCTCCAGAGTGCCAAACAGAAACAGTACCATTCCAAACTTTTTGAGTTTTCTTGTATGTTGGACATCCATCGGACGCTCCCATGAAGCCAGCATGTTTCTCCATAACATGATGTCCATCATGACGCCTCAACATTACTCAAATGAAACCAATTAAAAAAAAATATCAAAACCTTGGATTAACACGGTAAAGGCTGGCTACCTCTCATAAAAACTGCTTTTCCTAATTCTCTGCCATCTCTTCAACCTCCAGGACATTTCAGATTGTGTGCCATAATAGTTGGGGGCACTCTCCTCACCCCAAAAAAGTCTCTCCATTTGATTTTCGATGGGAAACATTAAAAACAGAATCCATATTAATGACAGTTTTTTTTTTCCTTTAACATAAAACCACACTCAAAAGCTGTGAGGAGTGTAAACGTCAACTGCGCAACCATCTCCTGTCTTCTGAACTTTGAACTTTTCACCCCTCATGAACTTAATTGACCTTCTTCCTCCCCTTCTATGTTCATCAAACTGTTTGGACTTAAAATCTTCATTCCATCACCAAACCTCTTTGAGACTGTGCAATCCTAGTTGATATGATTGGATTTCTTTATTTTGTTGTTGTTGTTTATCGTCATTGGGAAAAATTCTCAGAGATAAAGAATAAAAACAAAAACCAACGAAAAAAAGAAAAAAAAAAATACAAACAAAAACCTAAACTGTTTTTTTCCATAACTTCATTTTTTCTCTTATTGTAAATATTTTTTGTCAGAATTTGTTGAACTGTGTTCAGCAGAATGGAGCGTGTTCAGTAGAATGAGGTGTGTTCAGCAGAACGGGGCTGGCAGCATAAAATCAGCGTTGTGGAACCGTTGCTTCCCAAGGGTGACGTTAGACCAGCTATGTTGCTGATAATGTGACTGTTTATCAGTCAAGCTATAACAAGGAAATGCGTGCATATACATCACAAGGCCAAGAGAATGTGTAGAAGACTAAACTTATTTAAAATAACCCTTGAGAGACACCTGTTTGAATGGACAGTGGCTAGCAGACTTTAGAATGATAAACATTTGTCGTCTAGTTACTTGGTAAAGACAAGAATCTTCAGTGCCATAACTGTTTACTGGTCACACAAACCTAATGACAATAGATTGACTTAATGTCAGTATCTGAGACAGTGACTCGCAAATGTGCTATCTTTTGTTTGGTCTGAAATTAAGGTTTAATGGGACTACTGAGTAGAGGAATGTTTAGTGTATCTAATGAGAATGGTAGCCAATAGAATGTACTCTCCTGGCTCTCAAATAATTACCGTCATAAATAAATGTTATTTTTAACAAATTTTAGGATTTTACAAAATTTCGATGGGAATTTAGATTTGTTAGAACTGATTATCCTGGTGGATTGGCAAAGCACTGAACATAAATGTGGCCAGTATCAGTCTCGTTTATGGATGTTGATTGACAGGAACCTCAGCAGTTGCTCTGAATAAGATTAACCCACCATCATGACAACTCCATACACCACACTCATGTCTTTATGCTGCCAGCTTTCTTTTCTGATTACCCTTCTCAACATATTTATTTTTCAACTACTATTCACTATTAATAAATGACATCTAGAAAAAGGGAATGACTGGAAAGATGAATTACTGTTCTGTTTTTAGTATTTTAGTGGTTTCTTTTAACACCATTCATTAACTGACTTCAAAAAAAAGTATTGAATATTTAATGTAATTGTAGCATTGTGTTTGTAAAAAAAATAGTGAGTTGTGTTTCATGACTTGTGGATTACCAGTGAAGTCGACAATTTAGTGCTAATATATCTATTAAGTCTTTTTTTTTAAGGATTATTATTTTCCGACAGTAACAGCAGTCATTATAAATGTTCATTTTAGCATCACCTGTCTTCTGTTGTCTTATTCTTCACCTCCACTACACTCAGTCTCATCCAAGTAACACATTGCAAGTTTGTTCCTGATTCCATGTTCTCGGTCTTGGGGAGGGGCCATACAGTGTGAATGGTGTGTGTGTGTGTGTGTGTGTGTGTGTGTGTGTGTGTGTGTGTGTGTTTGTGTGTGTGGGTGTGTGTGTGTGTGTGAATGACCTTAAAAAAAAAAACAAAGGAGGGTGGGGGGTGGGGGGTTGGGGTGTTCTGTCCTTTGTCCGCCAAAGCTAGAACCTACTGGGTGTCCATTTCCTAATGGAACCCTCTTATGGTGTAGCTGGAGCTCATTGTGTAAGACTAGTTAATTTTGATCGTTCATAACCTTACCTCCCCCTCCTCCCTTTCCAGCCGCTCTCCACCACTACCTTTACCCCCCTGTAGTCATCCCTTACCACACACCACCCCCCCCCCCCCCACACCATGTGATGTTCTCCATTGATAACATACTACTTGATCAGAACCACATTAACTCTGTCTCCATTTCTCAAAGGAGGCGGTTGCAAGTCAGCCTGCTTCCCCCATATCTCGCTGCCATTCTTATCAACTGTACCAAGGAGCTTGGCAAGCCAGACAATTCGATTAAGAAATGAAGAAATAAGAGAAATTCAAGACCAGTGATTCTCAGGGTGTTGATTTAATCTACCTTATTACTCTGCATTGTGCGATAATCCCAGTCCAGTTCTCCATCCTCGTTTCTTAGAAGCCCAAAGACGATTTACCTGTACGCTTGCTTATCAAGTCTTCAAAAAAAAAAAAGATGATATGCACTCACCTAAACGTTTAAGCAAAAGCTGCAATGTTTACAACCTATACGAGACCAACGCTGTTGACAGAATGTGTAGGAGAAAAAAAAAATTCTTTGATAATGACAAATTATGAAATGAGTTCATTTCAATGATTATTTCTATGTGACATGGGGGGGGGGGGGGGGGGGGTGTGATTTTGAAACGTTGCATGTGACAACTTTTTTTGCAATGACTTACATTTTTTTTAAATGTTTGAACGGTACAGTGTCAAATTAGTGCAACTTTTAGATGATAATGACGATAATAAAAATCACCTGGTGTCATTGGTTGTCACATATCTGCAGAAAGGTACCGACTGGATACTTGTCCCAGAGGATTGTGATTTAGAAAATGTACAGATTTTGTTCATATTTGTATATGGTGAAGGTGATAATAAACCACATAAGATAAGTATCAGGGAGACATGGTGACAATTCCGAAATGGCAGAATTAAAAACTCTGCGTGCTCAAGTTGTCACATAGTGGGAATTGGGGCGGGAGGAGAGGGGGGATACATGTCTGATGAAAAGTAGTCATGTCTTGGCAACAACAACAACAACAACAACAAAATTCACGAAGAGGTAAGTTACACAAAGTTAATTACAAAATATATCTATGAGATCCCAGAACACCACCATTATATTACAGTATTACACAACAAGCAGAGGACAGGAAAAGATTTTTAGACAAGGACACAGAAATGTAAGAATAACAGGATATGGGGATATGGAAATATTAAGATACAGAAATATGAAGGTATAGAGACCTGCTGTCTGGAGATTTAGACAGCAGTTTCCAGGTTCACAGCTGTACTGTAGTGCAGAAAAAAATGAATTGTTGAATTGATGAATATGAATATGAATTTGTTTCATAAAGCCTTCTAAAAGCAAATAGTACAGTCTTAATCAGCGACGAATGAAAGTGCACAGTGTTTTGCCTGCAGGGGCTTCAGTAACGTTTTAAGATGAGACATGCGGCGTCATTGTGTATAATTTAGCCATGGTAACAACAGACTCATCACCCTCACTCTACGGTTCCTTTTTTGTGTAAGGACGTGTTTGGGTTTTGAAATGAATAGCCTATGGACAACCTTGAGTGACTTCAAATGTATTTTCTCTCTTGCTCCATTGCTAAATGTTCCCTGATTTTTTTTTTACACAAACACCATTATACAGATGGCTCTTTCAATCACTCCATCCACTCACTCTTTTCCCCCTGTGCAGCGGCTCATCCACCCAGTCAACACCGCCTTCACATTCCTGGCATATCTCCACTGCCATCTTTAGAAGGATTCTCCTTAAACAACCACCGCTCTTTGGGTCTTGACTTGCTCCTGTCCTTCCAGTGCACTGACCTGCTGTAGTCTTCAGCCCTCCCTGACTGGGTTAAAGATTACTCACAAAAAAACAACCATATCCTAAAGAAGCACCTCCCTTGTTCAGAACAAACAACTGCATGTGTTCACTGTGATGAGAACTAAGTCTTAACTGTTTTTGATACCTTACAGTGTATGCCCTTGTATGTGTACTGACCAAACCTTCTGCCTGTGATCTCACATTTTAATGAGTGTGTGAGATAAGGGGTTCCATCCTGTGATGTACTTGTGAAAGGTTACACAGATCCAACACTCATACTCCAGGCTCCATTTCAATGGAATATTCCAAGATTAATAATTAGGACACCACCGTTGTCTATTTTTCTTTATGTCGGGGTTGAAAAATGTAGTCTACTTGGGGGAATCTGGATCTCCACGTTCTCCTGGGTTAGTCGACTGCTCTAATTGTGCATCTCTCTTTTCCCACCGGTGGCTACAATTGATTTTCCCTCTCCTCACCCCACCCCACCCCCACCCAAAACACCACTCCCCTCCTCTTCTGAGACCCAAAAGCATTTCCTGATCTCAGACCAGCTGCCACAGAGAGCCAGCTTTACCTTTCGGAGAGGAGGTGTGAAAGGACAGGGTGAAAAGCAGACAAGAATATGCTCTCAGCTCTCATAAATCCCTGGAGATGGAAAGCAGGCCAGCAGAACATGTGCTAAGATCTTAGCCCAAAGCTTTTATAAGGAGGCTGAGTCTCCGTGGCTCTCCACCATCTCACCAACAGCTCTCTGATCTGGTACTGTTTGCTTTGATCTCCCCCAATCTTTCATAAACATATAGGACCCATATGGAGAAAACGATGAAATCCATTCCTCTCACTTTAGAAAGAGAATTCACAAATGCTCTGTGGTGAAGAGGTTTTTCTCTCAAACGTTATATTGCCAGATTGTCACAGATATAGGATGATATAAATACTTTGCAACAAATGGCCACATATTGTGTGACATGGCTGGTTACACTGAGTGTATTCTCTTATTTCATAATTTGAGCTGACTATTATGAATGTGCTGTATTTTTTCTGAAGCTAGGACATGTGTACATTAGCAATCAATGTAGCAGCATCTTACTAACAATTTCCACTGTCAAAAACACACCACAAATACTCCCAAATCATCTAGTCTGTTATAAGAGCCAGGCTCCTACATAAGCTCCTTATACTGGGGCCTTTCTAAATGCCAGAATAAAACAGCAGCTATTTGGAAGTGAAGAAAAAACACAAACATTTAATCTCTGATAAGTCGTTCACTGTAGTGCAGTCTAGAGGAAACTCAGGGTGTGAGATCTATATTGGTGTTGATGTGTCAATAAAAATACCTGCTCGTTTCATAAAAGGACCATATTTATTCACAGCGCAAGAAAAATGCCAAATATTGTCCAATAAATCTCCAATCTTATAATTTCATTATTGAATACTGTAAAAAAAAAAAAAAGAAAAGAAAAGAAAAAGAAAGAAAGACAGAAAGAAAGAAAAAGACCAAATTTTGATACGTTTATGTAAGCAATTATTTTGTCCCTTAATTAGCAATAATGTAAAAAATAACACACGTTATTTTCACCATAACTATGATGTCATATGTCATCTACCGAGCTGCAGAGATGGATAAATGTCGGCCCTGTAGCTCTGGGTTGTTTCAGAGAGAATCCCACGGCCTGATGGGAAACAAACACCCACCTAATCAACAGCAGACTTAACAGGCCTTGGTTATATGCTGATCACTCATTTTACTATTGATTTCCGAGTCGAGTGTCTGTTTGAAATGTGAAAAACACAGCAGTGCTGCAGTGAATCTGAAACACTGGTCTGAATTGCTGCGTGAGCAGAAACCTACTCACCACTACAAAGTGCTTCCATAATTACAGGACTATGGGCAACAATTCCTATTCTCCACACTGTACAGTTACTGCTAGTTATTGCTGTATGAGCGGATTGCTTTTTCATATCTCTCAGTGATGGAAGCGCCATGACATCTTTTCATCTGGTCTGGTTTTAAAGGTACAAAATGCATCTTGAAGGTTGCCTGTGTAATTCTGGAATGTTTAATGACTTTTTTTTCTCCCGACAGACCAAAATATCTAATTATTCATTATTTATTTTCTTAACTCAGATTTACTAATTTATAATTTATAACAGTCATTGAAAATGATTGTAATAGTTTTGTATGTTTGTTTGTTTGTTTATTTGTTGTAATATTTCTAACTACTGAAACAGATGAAGTATAACTATTGTTTGTTCGCAATGTAAATATGAATTTTAGTTAAATGGCTGTTTTATGGGGATGTCTATACATTTAAGAAGAGGAAGAGGATGAAGAAGAAGAAGAAGAAAAAGAAGAAATTCAGTATGTTTAAAATTGCAATGCAAAAGCTGTAATTCTAAAGCACTGGAGAGTGTATATGATTTCTTTATCAATTTTATGGTACATGTAATATGTTCTGCAATACTGCAGTTGATGTTCTATTTCTGTTCTTGAGCATATGCTTTAATAAAATACATTTTCTACAGAATATTGATAAAACCCAAGCAATTCTTGACATATTTCTCCAGTCAGAGGGATTTTGCTTGGGACAGTTTTCCTGGTGGAGAGCAATGCTGGCACGTTTTAGGGTTTTGGGACAGTTTGGCGGTCTATGATAACATGTTTTCATCTGTCTCAGTCTCTTACAGGGATCTGTGAGAGAATGTCCATGCATATGCCACACAGATTACCTCAGCAACTGTCGCCAGCTCTCTCTCTTTCTCTCTCTCTGTTTCTTACACACACACACACACACACACACACAGATATACAGACATAAAGACATACATACATACGTACATATATATGTACATATGTACATACATACAGGGGTTGGACAAAATAATGGAAACACATGGTATTACAAGACCTATTAATTTGCTGACGTTTAGACGTTAATACAATACCCAGTGATATGTAAATCTTATGCATATGCACTGCAGACATCCTGTGCTTTACATATTACCCAAGATTTTTCTTTCTGTAGAGGTCTGCATATTCGTATAAGTCAAAATGTGTGACCTTTCAGACTTCAAAAGAGGGCAAATTGTTGGAGCACGAATGGCAGGTGCTTCAGTAACAAAACTGCTGAGTTGTTTAATGTATCAAGAGAAACTGTTTCTAAAGTCATGATGGCATACCAATAACTAGGGAAAACTAGTTCTGGGAAGCTTAACTCTGGACAGAAGCCAAAACTCTGTGAACATGACTGCAGAGCACTAAAACGCATTGTGTCAAAAAATCACAGAACCACAGCGACTAAAGTGACCGCAGAGTTTACAATTAACAATTTACAATTTAGTTATTTGGCAGACGCTTTTTACCAAAGCGACTTACAATCAGTGCATCAGTCGGATTTCTAATACCTTGTGAGCAGAGATCACAATAAAACTGAGCGTCAAATTGCCCCTTCGCATTGCGCCCCTGGAATACTTTGACAAACACAGATACAAGACAAAGGTTTTTTTGTTTTGTTTTGTTTTTTTTCTAGGAAAGGGAGGTTAGGCATTGGGGGACAGGTGTGTTCTAAAGAGGTGGGTTTTCAGTTTCCTGCGGAAGATGGTAAGAGATTCCGCAGTCTTGACTGCATGGGGGAGGTCGTTCCACCACCTCGGAGCAATGGCGGAGAAGAGGCGTGGTCGGGAGGAGCGGCTGCCGGGTTCCCGAAGTGAGGGGACCGTCAGTTGACCAGAGGTCGTAGAGCGGAGGGTCCTAGTTGGGGTGTATGGAGTTATAAGAGACCAAAGGTATGATGGGGCGGAGCCTCTTGTGGCCTGGTAGGCCAGCACCAGTGTCTTGAACTGGATGCGGGCTGCTACCGGAAGCCAGTGGAGCACAGTAAGCAGTGGAGTGACATGAGTTAAACCAACATCTTGCTAACCCAGTATCAACCAAAACAGTTTGTCAAGAGCTCAATGCAGCTGGATACCATGGAAGGTCTGCCATTACCAAACCTTTTCTTTCCCTCATCAGTATTCGAAAATGCCTAAAATGGTGTTAAGACCATCAGAAGTGAATAACGGACCAGTGGAAGAAAGTCATCTTCTCTGACGAATCATCCTTCACGCTTTTCCCTTGTTCAGGATGAATTTATGTATGGAGGAAGCCAAAAGAGGCCCTTGATTTTGATTGCCTGACCCCAACCATTAAGCATGGAGGCAGTTCTGTGATGGGCCGTAATATCATGGAATTCTCTTGGTCCTGTGTTAGCACTGCATGGTAGGGTTGCAACTAAAGAGTATTTGCCAATTCTGGGTGACCAAATTCACCCAATGGTCCAAACACTCTTTCCAAACGGTGGTGCCATCTTTCAAGATGATAATGCGCCAATTCACATGGCTAAAATCATTAAAGACTGGCATGAAGAGCACAACAGTGAAGTTGAACACTTGGATTGGCCCCCACAATCATCAGATCTTAACATAATCGAAAATCTCTGGTATATTTTGGAGCAGCAAATAAGGAGCCACTTCCCTCCACCATCATCTCTGAAAGAGCTGGAACAGGTTTTGCTTTAGGAATGAATCAAATTCCCTTAGCCGCTGAGTGAGTTCTGACTGGTATAATAACAGCACAAAGACTGATTGATTTATTTAGTATTTTGTATTGGGGGGGGCATAGAAATTCATAAAATGTATGGAAATCCGGTCTATGAGGCTGAGAGTGTCAAGAACTTTTATAAGAGAATGGTTGAAGTGTTTAAGGTTTGTTTACAATGGGGAGTGCAGCACTGGGTAAAATTGCTTGTAGTCTTTGTACTATTTTTGTGGAAGCCAAGCTAATTAGCAACTGTAGCATAATGAGCCCAGTTTTTAATTACTGTGCTGGATTTACCTAACATGCACTCACTGAAAAGTGAAATACGTCTGTTTTAATGTGAGGTGCAAACGACTCTGGCTCATTAATTGTGTGTCAGACCAAAATATGACACTAGGCACGTGTTTCTTACATAAACTCAGCTTGAAAATTTTTATCACATCGCTCATGGAAATATCATTTGATTTGCTATATAGATGCTATTTAGAGACATGGCATGTGGATGGAAGTGACTGACTGAAAATAATTAAGTGCAATGCTTTCATAAATTACAGTAGCATACACAAATCTCATCTCATCGCCCTGCTGAGTACAATGAATTAGAGCAAAGATTATGGGAAAAAAAACTTTTTGGAAAAAAAAAGTATTTCCAATAAGATCAGAGGAATAATTGTTAGGAGTACGTCTGTCTGGCTGACTACTCTATGCTTCCCTTGACAAACGCCTCCTAATCTTCAGCCATCCACCCAGCTGCCGACAGACACGCTGAGGATAGCTGAATGCAGCAGGGAGACATACGTCTTTTCCTGAACCCAGGAAAAGCAAATGCCTTGGGGGAGGGTGGGATGAAACCCATCCTGGTCTTTGAGTTCCATACAAGGAAAAACCTGCAGAAAGTTGTCCCATACCTCTGGGAACACACAAACAGCTGCACACTGTGTGTGTGTGTGTGTGTGTGTGTGTGTGTGTGTGTGTGTTTGAAAGAAATACATGTATTTCAACTGAGAAGTTGCAATAGCCTACAATTTCAAACAACAGAAATTATAAAACCCGATATTATTTCGTATAGGACATCACACACTCAAGAAAGTGTAAGTGACTTAACCGAATTGCGTTAGTTCTAATCTTGCCCTCCATTGCTTAGGTGAGATGGGCTGGGATAAGTGCTGTACCGGTGCTTGTCATTTAAGAGCGGAAGTGTCCCCCTAACTGTTCTCTGTCTGAAGAAGTTCAGTGGCGAGTGTATGTGACGTAGTAAATTCCATCCACAGTGTGGTCCACACCTTATGCACGCGCCTTCATTAAATTATCCCCAAATTGAAAACGAATTTCTTGATAAATTTTAACTTTGCCTCCGTCGAATTATCAATAAGTGAGTTTTGTATGTTTGTTTTTCTGAGAAAGCCGCAGTACATCAAATAACGAGTTACAGAAAGCCCCCACTAAAAAATGTAATACGAGAGCAAATAAATGATTCAGCCAAACATTATCCTTAATTTATTACTTAATATTTTAGTGTTACCGCTGCATTAGAGAGACGCAAGTAATAATAATAATAATAATAATAATCTCTAAACGTTCCGTTGGAGAGGACCTCGTGAGCGGTTGTAAAAAATGTCTTGCTAGTTTGAAATACGACTTTGGAGTAGGCTAATAACAAAGTAGTATTGGGTATTTGAAAACATCTGAATGTAAATACCGTTTTATTTTTCGGAGTGTAAAATCTTTTAAATATAAAGAATGTTTGTCCAAATTTCAAATGGCATATTCCTTATTCTTTGTAGTTTTGAGAAAAAGAAATGTTATCGAAATAAATAGGGATGAACCCCCGTTTTTGCTTGCTTGCTTGTATTTTTTTCTGTTTTGTTTTTGGGGTTTTGGGGGGGGGGCCTGCTGCCCTTGGTCAAACTGTTTTCTGGATTCCATCAAAGCCGATCTTCAGTCAGAACTGTGTGACACCGTGCAGTTTGTCCCAGTGCACAGGGAAAAAAATCTCCCACCCTCCCTATATCACATTTTTAGACTCAGTAGCTAACACAAGACGGTTAAATCAGACAGCGATCCTTAGAGAGTATAGAAAGCTTCCGTGACCTATTTTTGACCAGCGCGGCTCCTGCCATGAAGAGAGAGGAAGAGACGGTGAAGACATCAAGAGTGTGCGGGTAGGGGGAGCGTGGTGTTGACGGAGGCATCTAGGGGCAGATGGACACGCAGCGGGCTTGGCAGAGGGACCGTCGGCCCACCTCGACGGGTTACGCTGGCCACGTCCGGCATAGTGAACCCTGGCCCTCTACAAAACGCGCCGCTGATCCAGGACACCGTAGTTTATACCGAAGGCCAGATGAAGAAAGACGCGTCTAAATAGTCTATTGTTGTCTACAAGATGTACGTGCCAGTCTAAATCTCACGTATTTGTGGTGGGCACGTTACAGAACTTTTTTTTTTTTGTTATTTCTTTAGAAGCAACATCTTTCATGGAGGCAAGCTGTGTAAATTGTGCAAACTGTCCAAAATAAGGAAACATTTAAGCAGAAATAGTGTCCTGGCTGAAACACTAGCATTTAAGTGATTCCCATCTCTGTCTCCTTGCTAAGAAGCAGCAAACTGCGAGATAAAGAAAGCGTGTTTAACAGTAATCACGCGAGCAAATACAACAGAATTACAATTTGTGAAATAGTTCTCACAAAATACCAAGGTGCAAAGAGGAAAATAAGCTAAATATGAAAATGTGTTGAAATATTCTCTCATTGCATGATTGGAACATAAATGTTCTCAAATGATTGTAATGTAAACGCCTCTGTAAGGTTAAAAACAATACCTGTGATTTTCTAAAGCTGCCACACAGACTAGAGTATTAAGAATAAACCACCCACTGATCACCTCTGTGCAACAATGGAGAAATTAATGTCTCTTCAAAAAAGAAAAAAAAGAAAGAAAGAAAATCATACGAATTCATAGGGTGGGGATTTTTTTCACTCTCTTCAGTTGTATATAATGACACAAATGTATTTGTCAACATAAATATTATATTAGGGCTTCTGTGATATTTACAGAGATGTATCTGCATCTGCCATGGCAGCTAGTTACACGACTTGATCTGATCTCTCAAGGTCACCTGAAGGAATCACTAGGTTGAGTACCCTTTTCCTCTCAGACAAAAAAAAAGAATGGATGCTGTTTGAATTTCTCTGATGTTTTAAGCATCTTCCTGGGGGGCGTGGGGAGGGCACAGTTAAGATTATTGTGTGCAGACGCATGACAGCACCAGGTCTGTCTGTGGTGTTATCCTTCAAATGCATTTAGGTAGCCGCAGAAGGTAACATTGGGGGAGAATAGCATTGTGGTTGTCATGGAGACCTGCTGAAAAGGGGCTGCTTTCATAACATATGTCTGACTTGACTTGTCTGTGAGCGCATAGCAACAGTAGGAACGGGTTTCTTTTTTTCCCTCCCCACCAACATAAAACCTCTGTATTCTTTTTTTTTTCTTGGATTGATAATATTCTATTGAAGACGATGACACATGTAGCCACAAAGCACATTTTCATCGTTTGTAAAAAACTGTCTGGCGAGAAGTACTTGCTCAAGTTTTTTTTTTCCTGTAAATTGGGTTATTGCAAACCTTTCCAATCAACTGGATCCATTTATGCTCCTTTTGTTCTGCATTACAGCTCTGCAGAGCCTCTTGAGTCCAGCGCAGTGACAGACTTTTGAATGAGAGAGCATGGCACGTCATGTAAAGGCATCAGTATACAATCAGATGAATGTGGCATGGAAGGATTTACAGAGATAAAACCCACACGGCCAAACACTCTTTACACTAGTCACAAGAATAATGAAAAATATACTGAGTAAAATGGAATTGAACGAGAATTCATTCGTGTTCATGTTCCTATACAGAATATCCAGTCTCATAACTATTACTGACTAAGTAAGGTGGAAAACGTGGGATACCGATAATAACTGGTTTTTTTTAATGCAGGAAACCTGGAATGTCTCTCACTCCTGTGTGGCAGTGAAGGGAAAGCATACAGATATCAACATGCTGAACCCCATTCCAGTGCCGTGGTCCTTAGCAGGTTCACGTTGCCATGGAAACCCCCCCCCCCCCAAATGCCGCAGGCCGGGCTGGAGCGTGCCGTTTGAGAGAGAGAGAGAGAGAGAGAGAGAGCAGTACAGTGGGGAGAGAAGGAATTACTGCAGTGAAAGAGAGGAGGGGGAGAATGGGGAGAGAGAGAGAGAGAGAGAGAGAGAGAAAGAGAGAGAGAGAGAGCGACAGTGAGAGGGGGGTACAAACAAGATTGGCTCTAAAATTCATTACTCCACTCCCTCCCCAACACCAGCTCTTCCACCAGCCCTTATCATTTGCATGGGTTGGGAGGAACAGGGCCCAGACCTGCTCTGCAGTCTGAACACGTTGCCTCCAAACTTCAGACTACATTCAATTATTTATCTGCCTTGCCAGACAGCTAGTAGTGCTCAGGCAGGCTCGCGGTGCCTATAGCTCACACGTTGTGGAGAAAACTCCCATACTGTTGAGATATGACTGCAAAACCCGTGTGCTCACAGTGTGGAAACGGCTCTCAAAGCTCATTACAAGCTCTGTCTTATCTTTCAAACCACAGCTAAGTACATACATCTTTTCTGTTCAATTCACAATGACTACTGCAAAAAAAGGACTACAACAAAAAGCAAAGGAAACTAATATCCAAAGACAACAAGTGAGACTGGAATTTAATTAGTGAATACATTGTATGAAAGCATAAAAGATGTCAAGGTAAAAGCATAACAGGTCAAATGCTCTTACAATGATGTACATCAACACCCTTAAAACGCGTATTCAATATAGCACTCAAACAGATGCCACAAAAAAAGACATGGTTTATACACCTCTTTGTGAGAACGCAGAAATCAGAACTATATATTCTGGATCTCTAGTCCAACCAGTCTCTGTCA
The DNA here is from genome assembly GCF_902362185.1 of Chanos chanos. Lineage (NCBI taxonomy): Eukaryota > Metazoa > Chordata > Actinopteri > Gonorynchiformes > Chanidae > Chanos > Chanos chanos. Next base: position 20,889,609 of record NC_044500.1, on the reverse strand, counting down.
GATATGACACAAATGCTTTAGACATCTCTATTTGAGGGGACAGAAATCAAAACTATATGTTCTGAATTACCACCCAAACCCGTCTCTGTCAGAGAGATGAGAGCATCAGGTAGCCTACATAGGGACAAAGTAGGGCAGTGAAAAAAAGAAAAAAAAATTCTCAACATGCCTTGTTAGACCAGAGAAGCTACAGGTACAGAGTGTGTATAATACATTGGCGTTATGCAGAACAGTGGTGTGAGAATAGAGCTGGAGAAGTTGCAGGTGCTGAGGCTGCCCGTGCTCATTAGAAAACATGACCACACTTCAGTGCAGAACAACCGGCAAAGCTCAGCCACAACCCTGCGTATGTTTGCCTTACCACTGAGCAACGTCGCCACCTAGCGGCACACACTCAGTACTGCAGGACTGCAGTAGTTTCTCCTTGTTTTTGTAAACAGATTCTCTTATTAAGCCTCTGCCCACTTTTTTTTTTTTTTTGCATATAATTGAAACTATATCTAAATTTAATAAAGTCATTATGGATTTATATTCATTAAGAGCTATCTGAGAATGATTAAAATATTTATTTTATACATGCATTTGTGCACACATGCACACATCAAAACAAAAAAAAAAGAATTGTGTCAAATTGTCAAACAGCAGATGATGGTATTCAATCAAAAGTCTGATATTTCTCAGTGCTGATTTAAAAAAAAAGTCATAAAATCAAAATACAGTTATTCCAGTATTTTTAGTATTAGATAGTTGTTGGAGATTGTTGTTCTTTATTTTAAGTCTTAATCGAAAGTGACTTAAGTCAGTTTCCATGTCTCAGCGGCAGCGCCATGTATCTGCTACTAACAGACAAAAGTAGCATAAGGCAGAGACACAATTCTGTCTAGAGGATCACACACAGTCTTATTCTGACACAGCACATAACACAAATAAAACCACAATGCCACAAACAGCTACTCATTCTTAATTTTCTTTTTCTTTTTGCCCGAACTCTGGGCATCATTAATGGCAATGTCCAATGGCTCTTCTTTGGTTTCTATGTTTGCACAGTCCATTGGTGTCATCTGATCAGCCTCACTATCCTTCTCTTTCATCTTCCTCTTCTTTTTCTTCTTCCTCTTCTCCTCTGTCTTCTCTTCCACTGAGATCACAGAGGCCTGTAACTGGCTGTGATCCAGTGACATTTTTTCTTCTTTAACTGTTACCTCTGCATTATCCTCCTCCTCCCTGTGTTTGTCTTTCTTTTTCTTTTTCTTCCTCTTCTCCTCTGTCTCCTCTTCCACTGAGAGCACAGAGGCCTGTAATTGGCTGTGATCCTGTGACATCTCTTCTTCTTTAACTGTTACCTCTGCATTTTCCTCATCTTCCCTGTGTTTGTCTTTCTTTTTCTTCTTTCTCTTTCGTTCCTCACTCATTCCTGATTCCACCTTTATTTTCTTTGGTGCTGGGGAAGACAGTGAAGACTCCTGTGTGGTGGTTAGTGATGTCTTAGTAGGCGTGGCACTGCCAAAAGGTTGGAAGCGCTGCCTCAGGCCTGCTGGGATGCATGGAGCTGGGGTAGCAGGAATGGCCACAGGGCCCTGGTTCCCACTGCAGTTTCCATAGTTCTCGGAGATGTTGAGAACACCAGCGAATGGCGTGGCTGACAGAGACATGTTGTGACTGCTGGGGTCAGTAGTGATCAGGCGGAGGTCAGCAGCACCTGCGACTCCGCCTAGGATGCTGTAGATTTTTGGAGCAGTACCAGACGACTGGACCATCTTCAGGCTTGATAAAGGCAGCTTTAAACCTGACAGGCTAAAAACAAACAAGCGAACAACAATTTACATAACAATTCAGTTATATTCTGTAATTAAAGACTTTACCTCAACAGCAAGAACTCAGACATATAATTCAAATGCAAAATTGTTATATGCGGTAAACACTTTCACGCTTTGTGTTATTAAAAAGATGCAGTGGCGATGCATACCTCGGACAGTGCTTTACCAAGGCGGAGCAGCTAGTTTGTGAAGCTATTTAAAATATAGCATCAGCCTGGTTGAGTGTCAAACAGAAAAAACATATCAATTTCAGCGATATACTTACCATTTGGGATCGAAACTCGCTGGTGCTTTAATGAGCCATAATTCTGTGCTCTCTGGAGACATATCCTTTAACTGTGTACTCACGCAACAGTCATTTGAAAAAGATACGAAATCAGCTGGACACTGATACTTCGACGCTAAGAGAGAGAGGGAGAGAGAGAGAGAGAATCATTTGAATTCTGTCGACAAAAACGCGAAAGCATTTTATACTGGCACTATCGACAGATCAACAGCGGCAAGGCTGCTTACCTCGTTCATTCAGTTTCGGTTCATCCACACTATGTGATGATGGCATGTCCTCTAATTAAGTTTTAGGGCTATTGCCCTGAATCCAATAATCACAAAATAATTAAACTGTAAAGTCTCAACCAGTCAGTGTTTTTTCTCCATGTGCATTCCCACATGGGGCGATCACATAGCCCTTTGACCTGGAAGTATTTCCCCTGTTAGCGCAAACTCACTGAAGCTCATCATTACTGAGTAACAAATGCGCACTCGTCGACAGCGAACGCACACGGAATTTTAGGACGATAGTTCAACTTCTAATTGTCAACTGTTGAGTTTTTCAGATACCACTATCTTTGTCAACACCATGCAGGAAAATGATATACGCTCATGTGTTTAAATCATTCGGGCTAAGACAGAATGCACTTGAGCAAAAACGTTTAACTTTTTAAATGTCTTAAAGTGTGTATATTTTTGGAGTGCAACTGTCTGTGGCTCCGTTTATTCCCAGCGGTAACTGGGCGATTTTACATCTAAAGAATAAAAAAAGGTCTTACAGTGGTTCAGAACAGAATTTTGTAAACCGGAGTTGTCAACAATCAACAACATACATATTAGAGAAAAGGACACTATGCCCTCCATCCAATAGCTACTGAACACATGAACCATCAGATACGGTCTTTTTGCCTCCAGATTTTAGTGTATTACACAACGTTATCAAGGTTCTTCTTTGATAAATGTCCATTTTTCTCCGACACAAAGAAGAGACACTTGGTGGCGCACTTTGTTCGGGCCTACTCGTAGCCGTGTTCATACCTGTTGAAGAAAGAAAACTTTAAATTGTGCAAATTCTTGTCTCATGGACAAGTATATTTTATATACAACCTTCGTTATTGTTTCACATTCGAAATACTAGACTCAATATATTTTAAACTCTTTTTCCTAAATATTTTAATTGAAATAGTTCATAGTATTTTTTCACATTTTCCATAATTTAGCCTACATATCCTGAAAGAGAAATAAATATGTACAGCTGTGGAGTCTGATAGAGTACTTATGGAGCTGTGAATGCATTTGTATGTATACAGAAGGCTGTATGTTGGGCATAGCCACATGGTTTACAGTATAGCACGGGGATTTAGGAGGGGCGGCGTGTATATCTTAAACAGTAACTGTAAATGACCTGGGGTTGTTTGTGATGTATAGAAGCTTGAGAAAGCGTAGTAAGGCAGTAGGGAGTTGGGTAAAATAATAGCCCGTTTTGTAGGGAAGGGCCTGTATCACCGCACTGTGTCACGTAGAGGGTATTCTCTTACCCCACAGCGTTTATTTTCCCAAGTTCATCTCTGGTTACAGTCTGTGGGAAAGCTCTCCATACTGCAAAGTACAGTACAATTATTATGAAATATAACAAGGACCATTCGAAGATTATTGATCTAATCTCCTTTTCTTTCTCTCTTTTTTTTTCTTTTCTTTTTTTTTTTTTTTTTTTTGAAGTCTCGTATTATCCCTCAATAACAAAAAAACAAAACAAAACAACAACAACAAAAAAAAACAGGAAACAATGAACTGCTCAGTAAAGGCGACAGTACACTTGCCGTAATTCATAACGGTCTTGTTTTGCTGTTGTTCTTTTAGAATAGGCCTACATGTCAACTTTTCCAGAGAATTCCTGTGTAAAAAAAAAAAAAAAAAGGAAAACCTTATAAACAAAATCCAATAACATTTTTGTGCTGTGGAGGTTATACAGAGGACGTTGTATTAGATGTTTGGTTTTTTCATGAGTGGATTTGGCAAACATTTACTTATGTCTTTACGACTTGGCTCTCATTTCATCTTAAAATTCAACATTTCAGAGGCCCTGTCCCTTTGACATGGTCTAGAGATTTAACTGTGTTTATGAACTAGACAGAATGGGACTGCTCTTCTTGGTAAACACAAATGTCATAGCCATTATGTCATGTTAAACGGTTCACATGATCATAAAGTGTACACCTCCTTCCTCTTATTAATCTCATAGAAATGGAGGATTGTTTGATCGGTCAGTCACCCCTATATAGTTGTGCAGATTCACTCCTGATCCTTCTCAGGCCACAGACTCTGTTAGGGGTTATTCACCAAACGGGAACATGGGAAAAGTGACCACATCCCGAGTGACGTCCCTGCCCGTCCCTGCGGGGCTGCTGAGGAGCAGTCAGCTGGGAGAGCATCTTCCCTCCGACCCAATGTCTCCAAACTGGACCCCCAGCAAACGCTATGACATCAGCACCAAGTCAAACAAACGCCCGTGCATACTCTGTGCCCCAGCTGACGAAAATGCAACATCAGCCCTCAGACCACCTCTCTTATCTTCACTGTCTTGGTTTTCATTTGTAGAATGAATTTTACAGTGAATTACAATAAATTCCTTTTGAGAACAGCAGAAACTGAACTCAAATTGACATCATGTTTCTGTATTCATTTACACACATGAATCTGTATATGTGTGTGTGTGTGTGTGTGTGAGTGTGTGTGTGTGTGTGTGTTTGTGTATGTGTGTGTTTTCAAGTCGGTATGTATGTACACATACACAGAATATGGGTCACTGCAGCACTACTGTCACTGTTTTCTGTTGATATCTATGTGTAGGTTTGCCTCAGCTATGCATGCACCGCGGGGGCAAAAGACAATGTGTACACATTCAGAAGTCACTGCTTTATAACTGACAAAGACACAAGCTTTACTGCCCAATCACAATGACACATGACTGATCTCAGTGCAGTATGTAACTCATTACCTCAGTTATCTTCACTATATGTTATATACCTGCATAAAATAAAATCTCATAACAGAAAAGATATTTGGACCTCTGTCGTGGAGATGACAATATTAGAAATATGTCACAGGAAAATGTCCCCATGTGCAGTGAAGCACAGTGTATTCTTTCAATGTCCAGACACGGTGACAGACTTGAACGCAGCATCTCGGAATACCAGGTTCTCCTATTGTTCCCAGTGCAGTGAGCCACACTTTCATCATAGTGTTCAACCGGTGAAGCATTGCTTTACAGGAATAAAGGAAACCCTCTCTTTGTTTTGTACGTTTTCCGCTGATTACACCCACATCACACGGAGTCTGACTGTACCATGCGGGACAGAATGAGTTAATTTACCCTGAAATAACCTGCGCCCACTGATTTCCTGCAAATTACCTCAGACTATGGGTTTGTAAATTTCCTTCAGTGACTTCCACGTGGCACCATTATACTGAAACTACAAGAGATGCACTTGTTTCTTAGATGTGAAATTATTAGCATACTGTCAAAGAAATTCACTGCAACATGTTTTAAATTTCATATTCTTGCCAGGAGAGTGGTTTGAAGTGCTTTCATTCTGGGTCCCTCTGCATCTGTGGAAAATCTTTTCATTGCAAACGCAAAGCTGTGAAATATGAATATGAGTGAGGTGAATATGTATTAAACATGTTTCTGTTTCTCAGTGGGCCCGTGTAGACTGGGTGGATAAATGAACTGGGCTGTGTTGTGTGACCCCTGTCTGCAGGAGGCCAGTGTGTGGGGGAGAGAGAGAGAGAGAGAGAGAGAGAGAGAGAGAGAGAGAAAGAGAGAGAGCACTGCTGGACTCAGTCCAGGACTTGGCTCTCAGATTGCTCCTGTTGATTGTGTGCCTTGGACAAAAGCACACAGGGTGGCATGTAATGGTAAGATTACACAAACGACAAAAATGACAGAGATGACAAATGAAGGTTATATAAAAGTAACCTTTAGTAACCTCCACTAAAGTAACCGGTAATAAAATCTATTTTTAACATCATGCAGGTACAGCTACATCTGGGGGGGGGGAATGCACGCGCATGCACACACACACACATTCCATTTTGCTTTGGTTTAAAGTGTACGATTCACAAATTGATAATTATTCTCTGTGAATCAGAGATGTTCAGCCAGACTGTAAGACAAGATTCAGTTAGAAATCCTTTATATAGAAAAAACACCTTGGTTTGTGATGTGATATCTAAAAAAAATCGAATTCAAAGGACAAATGAGTCACCTAACAAATTGGAATAATATGTAAACCAGACAGGACTTTCTCCTGTATAAATAAACAAAGATAAAGAATAAAAATCAGAAAAGGGAGTATGATGGAGGACGATGGGGTGGCCTAATGTGATGTGTGTGAATGAAAATGAATCATTGGCTGGGAGTTTTGTGTGGGACGTGTTGGCCCTGTCAAGGTCAAGTGAGCTAAATTAACATTGGTGCTGCTTGACTGGCCTAATGTGAAAAGGCCTTGTTAGTTTTGGGTGTGATAAAGGTGTTCCTTTACAACAAGCATTTTACCTCTTTAAAATTCAAGGCTGCCTTTACTGTGGCAAACAGGCAAAACAGCTATGTTTGGGCATGTAAGGCAAGTGTGTTTCTCCAAAGCACAGACCAAAGAGAGACTGATGATCAGAGCTGTGACGTGTGGAGCACAGAAATTGGACCAGTTTGAGTAAATAAACATTCACAGGCCTCACTCTCTCCCAGCTGTTTTTAACAAATGTGTTATTTTCTTGTACATCAGTCATTTTACCAATTTTTAAATGCATAGTTTGACAAAACACAGAACTGCACAACTGCAAATAGTGCAGCATGTAGGAAACCATTTGAGATTATAAATGAGTGATAAAATAATGACATCAATAGCAAAACTCACAACATAAGAGAGTTGGTTAACCTTATTATTTTATATTATGAAGGAAGATGTCTGACCAGTTGGCACTCTGTGCTCCATTTAAGTCAAAAGGGCAGAGGCCCACACTCCGAAGCATGCCCCTGATCATTTTTATATCACAGAAAGAAAAAACAAAAAACATAAAAAAGGAGTGGACCTTCAATAGGTCTGTGCTGCAAACCACAACAACAAAAAGGCTGTCCAAAAACAAACAAATATTTTTTGCTTTAAAAAGTTGCCTCTGCAGAAATGTGGCAAGCTTTCTTGAATCTCCCATTCCATGGTCAGAATTTCCACAACAGGGAAAGTTCAGGGTCACTGTGTGTGCACTGCTCTTACACTCATGGTGCTGTGTTATACAAGTTGCTGAGATGGTTGATAAAACAAGGTTTCTGTCACCTTTACTGGAGGACAATACTACATGACAATACTACAGACAGAAGTTCTTCACATTCTGTTTCCTGTACTACAACCACTATCCTTTAATCGAAGTCAGCCTTCAAAGTCAGGCTCTTGCATGTTCTCACCAGCAGCATAAGGTAGTTCATAAAGACCCAAGGTGGCATGAGCAGGCTACTGGATTAATCAACTGGATAAATCAACAAACAGTTGGCCATATTTAGATAAGGAGTTATTACTGGCCAACAGCTGACCTTACTTCTTTCCATGACCCCAATCAGCGGCCTTTTAGCAGGAGTCTCAGGCAAGACTGGTAACGTGGCCAGGGCATTGTGTCCAAATCAGGAGGAGCCCGACAAAGGGAAGGTTGAATAATCGTGATGAGGCAGTTTGCCTGGATGGTCATTGTTAAAAGGGAATCTGAAACCATGAGTCAACCCAGGGGAAGTGTGAAAACCCTGCAGAAGGTAAAGCTGGGCGGAAGCTCTGCACAGAGCTGTTCTATAAATACCGAGGAGTGCAGCAGGCCTAGGTATGTCATGCTACAGTGTGCCCACCTCCATCAGCGAGCAGCAAGCTTCCTGATAAGCCATCAAAACCACACACGTACACACCAGCACACAAAAGGAAGGGGAGCAGTAAATTCACTCTAATGCTGGTTTAAAATGACAACCATTGTTATAATAATTAGCTCTGCGACATATGGTGTTTTATTTCAATAGCTCTTTTCATGTACATGAATTTCTTGACTTGTTTTAACCCCACAGTACACAGTCTCAGTTCTCTTTCATCATTGAGAACAGTCAGTGAAATTATTGGTCTGGTGGGTAATGGTAACAGTCAGGTAGCAGTGTTGGATTAAACCTATTCAAAAATAAGAACAGTACATAACACAGCAAAAATTACATCATTTATTTCCATTCATGGCATAAAAGGCCTCATTACATTGAACAGTACCCCATTGCTGATGAGAAACATTCAGGATTTACAGCATTCTCCTACAAGGCATCCAGAGGGGAACTGAATGAGAAATGTAAACAAGTACAAACCCTCTTGTTTGGAAACATTTTTTTCAGATTGGCTTTCTCTGGGTCACTGAGCATATTAAAAATGGGAAGAAGACAAACAGAAAATAACTGGCTTGCATAAAAAAAAAAAGCCATTCTTCAAACTATAAAACCAACTGCTTCTGTTATGAAGAAGGAGTGGTGTATGTAGCATTTGGAAATGTAAAATCAACTGGTAAGACTTAACATACAATCTGTAGATATACTGCTTTAAAAAGCATGATAGCACATAATACTTGTTATCAGTGAGTTTATAACGTTCTTGCCTCTTTTCTGGCTGTTTCAACCCTTCAAAAAGATTACGTAAGACAATATGAATATGAATTCATAAAAAATATTGTAACAAAGTTATATATGCTTAAAACAAGTAATAATGCACTATAGCAGCAAGAGGTACAATTTCATTTCCCTAAGACCTGATGGGAAGAATAGAGTGAAACGGCAGGGGCATGGAAACCGAGTTGGTGGTAAATTCACTGCTTTCTGTGAGTCACAGAAAAAAATGTCCTGACTAACAACAACAAAAAAGACAAATGACAATTATGACTTCCTGCAGATCTAGATCATTCCAAAAAAAACAGGAAAAAACATCAATATCCTATGTGAAGTGATTCATATCCATGGAGAGAAAAAAGACAACACTGAAAGGGACAACTTTGACAATAATATCACAGCTGGAGGGGGAAAACAAGGTCTGCTGTTAAACCTGAGGTGTGTGAAGAGCAGTTCCTGAAGAAAATTCTCCATGTGAGAAGATTAGAGCGTGCCCACGTATATATCTCCAGAACATTCACTTCCTAACAGTGAGTATGGTCATCTGGAGGCATTCCTCTTTGAGCACGTCTTTGTTGGTTTTACAGACATCCACATTGAGATCCCCATAAAGACCAGATTTCTTAGATGCTAGCGGCGTCTCTGCAGTTATGGAGGCCCCCATTAGGGTCTCGGTAGCCTGGCCGCGGTTAAAGACAGCCAGGACAGTGGCAAAAGCACGGCTAACATCGTTACGCGCCCCCTCATTCACGAAACAGTAGAGTATGGGGTCAGCCACACAGTTGAGGCTGGTGAGGGCCAGTGTGATATGGTAGGCAGCGAACAGGGTCTCTTCCATGCTACAGTCACAGGGATTACTGAGGAAGAGCATGCTACGCCACAGCAGAAGCACATGGTACGGCGCAAAGCACAGGAGTACGATCAGAATCAGGCTGAGGGCCAGCCTCTTGATTTTGGCTTTCTCCTGCTGCTCGGTCGAGATGTTCCCACGCACCGCTCTCAGAATGCCACGGTAAGCCATCAGCATGACACCCCATGGCGCTAAGAAACCCAGGAAGGTACGGTACAGGTTCATGCCCGCCACCCATTCCTGCATGGGGTACTTCTCGAAGCAGAAGGTGTGGTTGAAGCGGTCCTTAAACAGCTCGTCATGGAAGAGTGGCGCTGAGTTGGCCACTACTTCCATGACCCAGACCATGCAGCTGACCACCAGGGCTGTCTTGATGCGTCGCACCTTGGTGAACTTGAGCGGATGGGCCACAGCCAAGTAGCGATCCACGGATATGCAGCAGAGAAAAGCTATGCTGACGTAGATGTTGGTGTAGAAGATGAATCCAAAGAGCTTGCAGGATTCCTGCCCATGGATCCAGTTGTCATGGTGGAGGAAATAGTCGATCCAAAGTGGCAGAGTGGTGATGTACAGGAGATCTGCCACAGAAAGGTTCATCAGGTAAATTCCCAGTTCGTTTTTCTGCTTCACTTGCATGTAGGCAGCCCACAGGGCCACACAGTTGGTGGGGAAGCCAAGGACGATGACGATGATGTACAGCGTGGGCTGGAAGAACTGGTCTATATTCGAATCCACATTGCAGAAGGTGATGTTGCACATTGTTTCTTTGAGTTTTCACAGACTTGACCGGATTACCACAAGGAAATGACTGAGCATTTTCTAGAGGTATCAACTCAAGTCATTCTCTTCGGAATTATTGCTTAATTTTGGCCAACAAAACATCATTTAAACCCACTGTGTGTCCTGATACCAAACGCAGGCATTGTCTATCTCTCTAAGTCACATACTCTCACTGATGGACAGAACAGTACTAGATCCTACAGCCCACAACAAGCACCAACACAGGAGCATAGTGGGCCCAGGGCATCGTCATATATCCCGAAAAATACTTCACGGTCGTTCCTCTGACCTTGGCAGAAGATAAATATAGGGGTGAGACAGCAGTTAACTAATAGCTATCCCGACAGGCCGGGGCCCCTTGGACAAACGTGGCATCAATCCTCGAGAGATGATCAGTTGAGCTGGCTTTGTCAGGGGGACACTGTGCGGACAAGCTGCTTCATAAAAGAGTTGCTGTTTTCACCATCAGCAAAAACCATCTGGGGGGAAAAAAAAGATAGAAAGAATTAAGAGGAGTTACGAGTATGTAGTAGAGCAGAAGAAGTAATTCCAAAGCATAATATTTCACTCGTTTGATATGCAAGTAAACACACTGTCATATAAGCTGAGTGTTTGCACAGTTCTTCATGTGGCTTTAAATGCATTAGTTCTGGTGCTAAAAGAGAGGAAGACTAGTTGGTGTGGACAGAATCAATAGTTTAAGGTCTAATCTGAGTAATCACTACATTACACTTTCTGTTTGTTTTCGGTTTCATTGAATTGTTATTTCTTCCACAGCTCCACCCCGCTTGTCACCGGCTGAGAGAACGTTTCAATGCAGAAGTGTACCATCCTAAACAGATCCTAAGTAGAAAGAAAGGAATTCAGCAGCCAACAAAAGGGCCCGCCACACAGAGCAAATATTTCTCTTAAGCTTACTGTAGCTTAGAGGCCTTGATCGGCTTATGGATATCTACTGACTAGAAGAAATGCAGCCATTCCCCGACATACGTCCGAGTTACGTTCTGACCGAACAGTTGTATCTTGAAATGGACGGAAGTCAGACGTATGTTAGCATGGCACATAGAAGTCATATACGAATGGCAACCAGGAGAGATACTGTGACGTACACAATGCCGGGATATCATCTGAAGGTCACTATCATACGCACACAGCCGTTGGCACTGGCTGTTACAGTTTCATATGACCGGAAGACTTGACATATATAATGAATATCCACAGACTTGACTTTAACCACATGAGTTCAGCATTTATTGAAGACACTCGTATACCACATTAAGTGCACTCTGTACCAGTTTAAGAGGATGTCAGTGAATCACAAATGGCAGAGGTTGTGTAGTAGTAACCATTTTCTCTATGGCAAAAACCAGAGACGCAAGACAGGGAGAACAGAGAACATCCGGGGAACAGGTTAACATGGGGCTGTAAAGGTAAAGCAATGGGCGACATCTCACTGACATTTAGGGTAATTGTAGTAACAGCTGTGTGATTATATTAAATGTCATAACAGTGACACCGCAGGAGCAGCAAATCATCAGAATAAGAACTATCAAACAATTCTGTAGGTAAGTTTTAGCAATTCAGTTAATACACAACACAACCAATTTTCTGACCATTGTGCATGCGTAATTCATCAGTACTGAACCTGGATCACCTCTAAACTTCTAAACATTAAAATCAGTCTGTTATAGAAATAAACACTGTCATAAACACAATCTTCCTGTGATTTACACGCAGTACACTAATAAACATCTGGGCCGTGCAGGTCACACAATACAGTTCCAACTCACATTCCCCTGTCCGTGCCACAGACTGAATTTCCATCTAAGGGCCCAAGGTGCTGCAGGTTTACTGTCGTTCAAAGACATGTAAAGCCATAAGCACAAGCAAATAAAAGAAAACAAAACTTGGTGGTCTGAAAAAACATAGCTAGTTTTAAAACAAACAAACAAACAAACAGTTTGTGTTAAACTGGTGATGTGGATAAAGTGAGATTTAACTTAATGTTGTGGTTGAGACTAAAATTCAAAATAAAGCAAATAGCAAAATAGCTAGCAAATTAATGGCTTTACAAAGCTTGATCCTTATTACTACAGGTGTAATTGTCACTGAGTTTTTGTCTTTGTCAAATCCCAGGATTCCTGCCATCCTCTTTTCATTTTGCCCTCTGTTCTAACAGCCCCACGCATATGGCATCAGGAAATCGTGCATATTTTTCCCAAATCACATTTTTTTTCATGGGAAAGGACTGTTTCAGCACTGCATCTCAGAAGATTGCTGGTTTACCTTCTCCTCCAGAACCTGAGGTTTTTGTGGATTGAATTTCAGTTTCCACATATGATGATTCCCTTCATTTGGACTCACTGTGATCAAAGTCCACACATTAGATGCAAGCATGTGAATTAAAAGGGTTTGACGTACTGAAATGACACTGCTTTCAGATGTTTTCAGTTATTACCTCACTCATACTAAATCACTTGCCAACAGGGAACAGTTTGCTGGTGCATTTTTCTGGACAGTCTCATTCTTAGTAAATCTAGTGTTCCCAGAACACAACATTAACATAGAGAGGGTGAGTTCTTGAAGTTTGAGTGTACAGTTCTGTGAAAGGCCATGCGCAGGTGAAAAGAGTGAAGCTGAATAATTGAATAAAGCTCTGGACTAAGGGCATGATACAATGTACTCCACTGAGGATTACTATTACACTCTGGGAGCTGGACTGGTGGCTGCGAGTTCACAGAGTTTGGGGTAAATAGTTCTGTTTGTAGATGGGAACTGCAGAGAACAGTAACTGGGCTGGAGATATACAAGTATCTGTGTCCAGATATCCTTTTGTTTTAGACATATTTAAAAAATGGTTTGTGGTGCTTAAGTTCCAATCAACTTGACTGACACATCCATATGCACACAGACACAGACATACACACACACACACACACATGCACACACTTCTTTATTTTTGTTATTCTTATTGATTTATTTATCTGTTTCTTTCACCTGTTTACAAATCCGGACTGAATCTACAAACAGAGACAAAATTATTAGATAAGCTTATGGAGCCATAAACTAATTCTGTACAACTACAAACAAGTTCTAGGACATTCAATTAATTTTTACAGTGGTGCTGACAAAATACCTGAATTCTCTCTGTGCAAAAACACACATAACTTACCACGCTGCTTGATTTACACTGATGAAAATGACTTATTATCTAAAATACCCCCCTAACACACACACACACAAAAATGCCAGATGTTGAGTGTGAGTGGCTCATCACTGCTTGAGAGATTGGGAGATTTCTCAAACAGAACATGAGAGGAAAGTGTAGGTGAGAGCAAGAGTCAGGCCAAGACAAAGAAGCCAATCCAGAGGGTCAGCTTTTGTCCATGCTGTAATCCAGTATAGGTGTGTAGGGACAACATTTGTCATGTTTCCGTGGTTCCCATTACAGTAGGCCTAACAGATCACCAGCCAACATCACCCGAGCTTGTAAAAGCAGCAAAACTTAAATTTAACACATAGAAACTGATAGACTAGCAACAATTTGAATTTCCTCTATCATGAGAACGATATATATTAAAGAGTTGTGGGAACCGCAGTTAGGAAGCCACCAAGGGTCACTGCAGTAAAACATTACAAAAACTCCAAAGAAAAAGAGTAAAGCATTCCATTGACGTATTGGCAAATGTATAAAGACAACAGCTTGTTTACCAGCATAACCAAACAATCTTGTCCTGGACAAGCACAAAGGAAGACGAGTGTAAAGAAACTCTTGTGTCTGCTCTCCAGCCATTGCTCTAGCATTTGGTTTGGTTACTCTCTCATCTTTCAAAACCATCTCAGTGGTCTAGTGTTCTTGTGTGCACAAAGGTCTTGCATAAACATTTGCTATTAATACAAAACACATGAATTCAGCCTGGCGTGTTTTTGGTTTATCACATGTTTGTGGGTGTGATATGGAGTGTGTGAGTGTAATATGGAGTGTATAAGTGCAATACAATATAGAGTGTTTTAAGTGTGGTATGGAGTGTGTAAGTGAAATATAGAGTGTGTGAGTGTGGTATAGAGTTTATAAGTGCACTATAAATGTAAGTGTGATATGGAGTGTATAAGTGTAATATAGAGCGTGTGCGTGTAATATAGTGTGTGGGTGTGGTATGGAGTGTGTAAAAATCATATGGAGTGTGTAAGTGTGGCATGGAGTGTGTAAAAATCATATGGAGTGTGTAAGTGTGGTATGAAGTGTGTAAGTGTAATCTAATGTGTGAAGCCATTTTCACATATGCACTACGGACTATGCCCACAGAATCAGGTTCGCATTTTGTCCGAAGTTGCCCTTTCACACATGTAGCACACAACAGGAGACCATCAGCGTCAGACGCGCTCTCACCTACTCACAATACTCTGTTTGGTTTAAGCGAGGCGTGGCACCTGGGTAGTACGTGCAGGAGGCAGGACATGACGCAAAAAGTACACTGCAAAAATCGCAGTGTTTTGTTTACAACGTATCGAAAATGGCAGACGAGGCTACCGACTTTTGTCTGACGAATTGGGCGTCGGCCCTTATCAACAGAAGTTCCCGAGTCTCTCCAGTTAGACATTTTCGTTGGTGTCTTTGTGTCAATGACCCTTCTTCTTCACCCTCAGATGTTTGTATTCTTCCGATTTCGCGCCAGTGGCATGTTAGAAATGGCATCAATACGCCCACTTGCTCGCTGTGCATCCTCTAGACTTTAATCCATTCTGTTCACACATGGACCCAAACAAAGAAAAAATGGAGTTTGTACTAAGGGGCCAGTAGAATAAAGTCCATTTAGAATCCGATTCGACTGATTCGGACATTTGCATTCACACATACAGCCCCTCCGGTTAGAATCTAGATTATTGTGGGGTTACAGTGCATGTGTGAAAGGGGCTTAAGTGTGGTATGAAAGTCATATGGAGTGTGTAAGTGTGGTATGGAGTGTGTAAAGGTCATATGGAGTGTGTAAAGGTCATATGGAGAGTGTAAGTGTGGTAAGAAGTGTGTAAGTGTAATATAGAGTGTGTAAGTGTGGTATGGAGTGTGTAAAGGTCATATGGAGAGTGTAAGTGTGGTATGGAGTGTGTAAGTGTGGTATGGAGTGTGTAAAGGTCATATGGAGAGTGTACGTGTGGTATGGAGTGTGTAAGTGTGGTATGGAGTGTGTAAAGGTCATATAGAGTGTGTAAGTGTGGTATGGAGTGTGTAAGTGTGGTATGGAGTGTGTAAAGGTCATATAGAGTGTGTAAGTGTGGTATGGAGTGTGTAAAGGTCATATGGAGAGTGTAAGTGTGGTATGAAGTGTGTAAGTGTAATATAGAGTGTGTAAGTGTGGTATGGAGTGTGTAAAGGTCATATAGAGTGTGTAAGTGTGGTATGGAGTGTGTAAGTGTGGTACGGAGTGTGTAAAGGTCATATGGAGAGTGTAAGTGTGGTATGGAGTGTGTAAGTGTGGTATGGAGTGTGTAAAGGTCATATAGAGTGTGTAAGTGTGGTATGGAGTGTGTAAGTGTGGTACGGAGTGTGTGAAGGTCATATAGAGTGTGTAAGTGTGGTATGGAGTGTGTAAGTGTGGTATGGAGTGTGTAAAGGTCATATAGAGTGTGTAAGTGTGGTATGGAGTGTGTAAGTGTGGTATGGAGTGTGTAAAGGTCATATGGAGAGTGTAAGTGTGGTATGGAGTGTGTAAGTGTGGTATGGAGTGTGTAAAGGTCATATAGAGTGTGTAAGTGTGGTATGGAGTGTGTAAGTGTGGTACGGAGTGTGTGAAGGTCATATAGAGTGTGTAAGTGTGGTATGGAGTGTGTAAGTGTGGTATGGAGTGTGTAAAGGTCATATAGAGTGTGTAAGTGTGGTATGGAGTGTGTAAGTGTGGTATGGAGTGTGTAAAGGTCATATGGAGAGTGTAAGTGTGGTATGAAGTGTGTAAGTGTGATATAGAGTGTGTACATGCAGTAGAGTATCTGAGAGTTTTAGTGAGTATTAGAAATGACAGCTTGCCCAAAGGTTTACCAGAAATTTACCATGAGTCATTCAATGACTCGCTGCACTGGAAAAGGATATCAGTCTCCCTAAACACACAGTTTTACTTGGGAACTCTCAAATAATGTCTTGTAATCAGTTGGAAAACAGGAAGAATGACTCGACTTAAATTGACAATACATGTATCTGTATGTTGGAAAAGGCTCAGTCAGAAGGGGTGGGGTCCTGTCTGACTATTTACAGATGATCTCTGAGGACAGGCCATTGTATGTTAACAAAGATATGGATCTTTATATGGTTCATTATTGGATCAGATTCACAGAATTTCACCACTGCAAATCTCAAATGACTTGTATTCACCATAGAAAGATCCTGGCTTTGACGCAAACAATCAAAAATCTCAAATGACAGTGCTCACCACAGAGAGATTCTGGCTTTGTTGCAAATAATAAAATCCCTTGGGAAATACTCACTCCCTACACTCCCTAAACTTTTTAGAAAATAAAATATTGATTCACACTGACCAAGTGTGATGGTATTTCTTGAAGAAAACTGGAAAGTCATCACATTTTTACTGCAATAGAACAGATCTAAATAGGTCTTCAACCAACTGAAAGTGCATTACGGTCACAGCTAACCTCTCTGACCAGTTCTGTTACTTAGTCTGCAGGCAGATCCTTCGTTCCCAATGGCCGATTGCTACATGAGCACCACCGCTCCCAAGCTTTGAGTGAGCCCACGCTTTAGCTGATCCCAAGTTTTGACTGATCCATAGCTTTGAATAATCCCAAATTTTGACTGATCCCAAGCTTTGACTGAACCAAAGTCTTGTGTCACACAGACTAAATCAGATGAACAGTCCCAACCCACAATCCATCACTCTGTCCCTGCTCTTGGTTAACAAAGTGCAGAGCTGCACTGATCTGTAAACTGTAAAAATAAAAATATACAGCTGATTTTACATAAGAACTAAAGACTGCAGTCATGTGACAGCACAAGCCTAAGGGCATACCGTGACAACTAGTATCCACCTTATCACTTTTAATCCTTTAAAAATCATATTTTAAACAAGTCTAGCACATTGATTAGGCTGTGTCTCAGTGGGGGGTTTTTTGTACCAGAATGGTAATCTGATGGCAATACTCTGTGTCAGCTGCAACTCATACGCTGATGAATCAGATAAGGATAGTGCCTTGAGTAGTTACTCCTCATTCCAAACACATACAGATTCTGAACACACTGGCCAAGCCTTCAGGCCCAGCTTTTAAAGAGACCTCTATTTTCCACATAAAACCCCAGAAAAGAACACATTCAGTCCCACAAGTATGAGGTCTAAGTCACAGGTATGAGTCTTGAATGGTTAACACAGTTGCTTGCTCTGGTATTCTGAACATGTTCCAAAGCTGTTAGTAAATCCCCCCCTTGGTGTGAAGAACAAATTGGTCTATTGTACTGCTCCATAAAATATTTACTATTACAAACCAGGCACACATGTCTGCTAGTACTCCTTTAAGCCTTATTTAATTCATTTGTAATTAATTTGTAATGTAACAAACTGAAAGTCCAACATAATTCACAGCTGGGAAAGACAGAGAGAGAGAGAGAGAGAGAGAGAGAGAGGGAGGAATGGGCTGGGACAAAAATGTGGACACAGTGAAAAATGTGGTCTGTGTACATTTACAATCTCAGACATCATCTTAGTTCACATAACAAGGGAGCATTTTTCCCTGTAAGATACTAGATCATATCATATACTCTCTCCAAGCAATGAGGGATGACGCTGACCAATCAGGAGCACCTGTTATGTCCTCATAACAGGTTTACCACAAACGCCCATCCATCTTTAAGAGATTTACATTTCTTGCAATCTTTCAGTGGACATACCGGTTCCTTGAAATACAAAGCAGTTTTATCTGAATAAATATCGACTTAAATGCCCATCAAATCTGCCTGCTGCAGAGAGAGAGAGTTTTACTGGAAAAACTTCAACAAGACTAATCTCAAAAACAAGCAGTTTCAACGTCAAAACACAACAGGGTCACACGGTCTTTTATTGGTTAAGTTGTACGAAATTGGACATATACTGTAGATTCCTGGAACACAACAAGCTGGATTTATTTGATCTGAACTCTAATAGGTTTCATCTGTAAACAAGATGAAGTATGACTGGTATCTGTCCGCACACTATTCCAGGGTTTCAGCAGAACTGGCCATGAAAGCAGAAAAAGAGTGGAGGCAGAGTGTGGAAACAGGAAGCAGCGAATGGAGCAGCACGTTGTGGACTAACGTGCCATTTGATGCCATGCCAGGGAGGATTAGCCGTCGTCAGGACGACAATAGCCATGCTGACTCCCAGAGACAGCCTCAGCTCCACAGCAGCATTCAAACTCTCTCTCCCCATTTAATGTGCTTACCTAACACTTTCCGCACCCCAGAAAATAAAAAAAGAAATAAAATAAAGGAGAAGTTTCAGTTTCTGAAACCCAAACACGTTCTGTGGCGCTACTTTGTGTCTCTCAGCTGTGTGATGGGGCGTGAGTTAACAACCTTTTCTCTACGAAAACCACTGGCTGCCAACCAGTGGCTCCATCCATGTGAGCAGCAAGCCTGGATGGCCTTCATTCGAATCAGAACTTCCATACCAATGAGGAGGCATAGTATGGCCAAGCCTGATTCTGTTTCCCAACAGAACTTTTGAATTTTTGAGGAAAGGGTGGTGATGTGTGTGAGGGTCACCTGCCACCTTCATCCTGGTATTTGCACGGAAGGCTGCAGGACATTCAGAACTGAACAAATGACAGGAAATATCTTCTTATCCCTCTCTAGTGGGAAATCCTCTCTGTAGTTGCCACAATAAAATGCAGTTAGCTTTTATGTTTTGCCTCACCCTTTTGCATTCTTAGCACTGTCTTTGGCTAGACAAAGTTCTTACACAATGAATGAACAGTCTTTTTGTCTGTGCTATTCTTGCTAAGTTCAAGTACAAAGTGTGAAAGGAGATTCTAGGTTATCTTTTTGGGGGGGGGGGGGGGGGTCTTTATAAAGACTCTCTTTGTGTGGATGAGAGGAACCGTATGCAGAAAATAACATTCTGGACAGTTTGCCAAACAAATCCAAACTGACAAAACTCCTGGCGCCTCCACTACAAAGCAGGATTTTGAGGTTAGTGAGGTAACTTGAAGTTTAACCCTGGGTTTTCAGTGTCATAATGGTGGTCCACTTTTTACCGGGGTACATTGCCATGGTGTTCTGGAGCAGGTTATGTTCGAGATAACAGATCAAAATGTATAAAAGCATTGCCTACTGACCAATCAGTTCTCTTCAAAAATGGCGTCACCATTCTTCAAGGGTACCTTGAAGATTTATATTTATTCTTCACTTGCACCCAAGACTGTTTAACACCACCAGGGTTGCAGCTGCAAGAATGACGCTAATATTGACTTACACGCCATAAAAATACATCTAAGCAACCCAGATGTACTCATGCCTTAATGATGGGGCAGTGATACTGATAAGCCTATTAATTTACACATTTACACAGTTGGCAATTTTTTTGCCAGCTTTCCTGCCTGGCTTTGGCTGCAGCAACTGTTGCTTTTAACCTGTATTATAGATTTTAACCTGTATTATAGACTTAAAAAAAAAAATTCTGAGATTTCCAGAATGAAGTCGTAATATTATGAGAATAAAGTCGTAATTCAATGAAAATAAAAGTCATAATATTTCAAGTAAAAGTCGTAGTATTACAAGAAAAAAAATGCAGAAAATATATTACCAGCAACCAAAAAATGGGTGAGAGGACAGTCAATGGCCATCTGAGTCTGCTTCTGGCAACTGTCTGATACTTATGATGATGTGATGCTGATGTGCCAAAAGATTAAGTAGTTCGTTATTTGTGAAACCTATGCTAAAGTATAACTTCACAAGATGCAACACATTCTGCATTTTAATGTAGGCGGCAGGCTGCTCTTCTGATATCCCCCCCCCTAAAATAACGCGTAGTTTACAATTGGTCATGTGGTGCCAACACCACCCCTTTTACATGAAAGTGCTCAAAGCTAAATTTGGAAGACCTTGGTTGACTTAATGATTTCATAACCACCGTCGTGATATCACTTATCCATGACTGCAGTTGTTAGAGTTTGTAAAGCCAGCTAACGAAAAGATACCTTGGGTATGATGAACTTGCTTCATAGTATGGTCCCCTGGTATGACATTTCATGTTTGATGTACCATTCACTTGAGTGCAGTAAACAAATTAGCAAATGAGCAAATAGAATAAGAGCCTCTAAACTTAAACGTAGCCATAACAGTGGCCCACAACACAGTCTCACCATTTGTGTCAGAGGGAACTGATAAACAACCAGAGTCATGTTTAAACACTGAAAGCGAGAGAAAGTCTGTAACAGACCACTAACCCTAACTTTGACATATAGATAGATAATTCTTTATTGTCCTTTTTCCAAGGAAATCTGTTGCCACAGTCTATACAGTACCTCAAATGAACACATAGGTTACATAAACACATAAACACGTAAACATAAACGTTTATACAGGATGCAACCACATTTATACACACATACCCACACCCATATAAACACATATATTTATACACATATACACACATACATAGGACCTTTACACATCACACATAGCATAATCTCAAGGCCGCTCTTTGCGGTAGTCATTACCAAAGAGTAGAATTCATCTTTCCCTCTACACCTCGTCTACACCTACACCTGCCTAACTGAGAGATTATGACACTTATAGCAGCTTAGCTTCATCTAACCAGGATGATCAGTGATTGCAACAGATTAGACACCATTGGTTTAATCAGCCCAAAGTCTCTTTTCATAAGAATCAAAATTACAATCTTGAATAAAATTTACATGTTTTTTGGTTGTTGTGGTGGGTTTTTATTTTTTAAATGATAGCAGTGGGTTTTTTTTTTTATTTGAAATGGTTTGAAGCGTGAAATTCAGCGCCAGGCAAAACGTATTCCGCAGAGTTCAGTCAGAGCAGGATAGCCATGGCCTCATTTGACCTTAAAATGACCTTGTGTGAGTTTGTGACCTGGACTTGCACTGTGAGCAGTGGTGTAAGCTTTTCTCACATCCAACTGTAAACAGTCAAGGGGGAGGACGTTGACACATCATTAAATTGACAAAGTGTCCTGAAAGCAAAGAGAGGAAATTCAATAACGCAGAACCCATCTAACATTGGCCTTCACTATAATGAACATCATTCAGAATTCCTACTGAATTTCCTCAAAGCTTCCCTTTTATCTCAAGATTATTACTTGTGTAAAGCAGTTAAAAGAAGCACATTCATATAGTGCCAGTTGGATTCTGGCTTGGTTAGCAGCAGCTTTGTGTTTTTGACAGTCAACCCTGCGGAGTGACCCTGGGGGTCATGCTAAATAATGAGCATAAACATTAGCGTTTCCCTCTGCACAGAGCCGTGCTGCGTCAGCCGCCCCAAACGTGGCGGGAAAGGCCTTGTATTAGTGCATCAGTTGCACAACAGTAAACAGGGAGGACAACAGGGTGAGATGGGGGGGTTGGCCGTTCTTCAGTTAGGGAAGTTTGTGAGACAGGGGCCCTTCCACTTCCCTCACACTTAACGAGGAAACATCCAGAAGGGGGGGTTGCAGGGGTAACAAGAGAGAGAGCACACAACAGAGAGGTCAGTCTAAAACCGAGCATCCGCAGACGCCGACCACTTGATCACTCATTCATTAGGCCCGATTAGATCAAGGATAGTCCAGTCAGGCTTGGCAGGTCTCCTGGGCAGGCAACAGACACCCGGGTCAGCTGAGGTTTATTTTCGTATGGCTAATCGCCCGCGGGGGAGACGGAGTAAAGCTGTAATGACTACCTCAACATACTTCTCCACACAGAAATCCAGTCTTACGTGTCAGCACTACTGGGTTCCAGCACAGTCATATAGTTTATTTCCAGTTCATTTAGCACATGAACCTGAATGTCCATGATGTCACAACACAACGGAAACAAGACCATAAAAAAATGAGAGAGAGATCTGATGTACATCCTGAGATGAAACATTTAATGATGCTGAGGAATAGATAAAAAAGAGGATGAAACATTCAGACCCCTCACGACTCCTCCTGGATAACGGTTTTCCTGTGAACTGTCCACCATGAGGAGTCATGGAGTTGGGAAACAATGGGAAGTTTTAAGGATTGCTCAAGGCAAGTTTACTGAACCTCCACATGAGTCATTCCTTTGAGTGCAGCATGTGCACTGACTGGTTATCTCATCAGAAACACCAACCGTGTAGGTACACTGTATTGGTGTTCCATGTAGAGACAATTGCCCATCTGTTGCTCCGCACAATTTTGCATTAGCCCTCCTCTGTCACTTCATCTATGGTAAGTTTCAGGTCACAGGACCACTGCTGGCAGGATATTTTTGGATAGCGATGACTCTCAACCCAGCAGTGACACCAACATGTGTAAAAGCCCCAGGAACATCGCTGTACCTGATACACTCATACCAACCTAACACCTGTTACCATGTCAGTGTCACTGCTGTGTTGAGCATGGTCTGCTACCCAAATTAATACCCAGTCAACAGTGGTCCTGTGGTCAGAAACCAACTATTAATGGACGGGATAGAGGGTGGCTGAGCAGTTGTGGATGAAACATCTGGGCTATAGTCTGTAGTTTGACACCTACTAAGAGCACCTGTGAAGCAGGTGTATGTCATGAAGTGGCCAGTGAGCGTAGGTCGGAGGGAGGTGTGGGTGTAGTTAACAGTGAGTGCTACCATCCTGTCATCTTGTCATCATTTATTGTTTTTTCCAAACTATTACTACTCCTCCGTTTTTCACTATGCAACCACTTTTGTTGTTTCTCATCTTTGTGCACACAAACAATTTTTTTTTGGGGGGGGGGGGGGTTGTTTTGTTTTGTTTTTGTTTTTGTTTTTTTCCTGCAGAGCATTAAAGGCATGAGTGTGGGTGAAAGTGAAGAGGGTTAACAAGCTGGAACAAGTTAAACGAGTGGTTGTCTGTGCACGCTAGATAATTTAGCCAACCTTGTTTGCTGAGGACCGTGCTATTGTTCCCCACACTCTGATTTGTGTGAGACATCCTGTAAGAAAAAACCAAACACAATACCGCAGAAGACCGCTGCTATAACAGATGAATCCTCAGTACAGACTCATTTCCTTCTCAGTCTGCCCCTGCCTCTTCAGTCCGACTGAAACACTATCCATTAACATTCCCAAATATATCAATATTTGACAGGACAGAAAAAAGTTACAGTTTGTTTAGTCAAGAAAGAAACAAGGTCAAAAATCAAATAAAGGAAAAGAAATCCTGACAAACCCATCAAGCAGACCATAGAAATCCATGACATTATATACTAGCTATTACTAACATATAAACGTTTGGAATTCATTTATCAATTTGTCAGATGTCGGGTCAGCCATAAGTAGCAGCATTAGCTTTCCTGATGAGGTTATAATTAGCCTGTGTTGAATGGTAGGCGATGACAATACAGACATTTTATCGAAGACACAGATCTAACCTGCTGACAGGCAACGTTGCTCCAACCCAGAAAGCATGAAACATTTTCAAACAAGCCACGGAGCCATAAAGATGCTGTGCATTTCACAACGAGATCAAGAATTTTGATAAGTTAAATTCTACAGTGAACCAATAAGGTTATGTAATCGAGCGTATCTGATGTTTCAGTCAAAAAGTTTCAGCCAAGACGTTCTGTTTTTAGCCTCTGTAACACAGTGTGGTTTTGTTCAAACTGTACCTCTGGGACAACAATAAGAACTTAAAGATGGTCTGTCTCATCAGTTAAAACTTACAGCTCTTCATGGTTTAAAACCGCAAGGTGCCTGATTCATTTATTATTAATTCATTATTAATTAGACTGAAGCGGGCTTAATAATGATTAATGAATTATTAATACCCGTGTGAACTAAAAACCCAGCGTCCTCAGTAAAGGAGAACACTGCGCTGTTTGGAGATCACAACTCAACTGTGACAACGCATAAGAACCAGACCTTAATATGAACCCTTCCAGTGTCCCTAATAACCTTCACTGGTGTAGCAGGCAGGGAGAAACAAAACTGCCAGAAGAATGCCCAGGCCTCAAGCGTAGTTTTGTACAAAGCTCATTAAGTATGTTCACTCAGCATATCACATAATTTCATGACAGAGATACGATGCAGGACAACAAAAGTGGATGTTATAATTAGACTCTGAGTTACCATAGTGTTAATTGGGTTTAAGGGAAAAGAGAGGATTGGGCGAGGTTGGACTCAAAGCAATCAAAAACACATTAGGAGCAAGGAGTCATTTCTACCCACATCAGAGGGAGGTTTACGCAGTGACTGCTCTGTCCTGATGGCTCTCAGAGCTTTTAAAACAAGAACATTGACCAACTGAAAGGAAGATAATTTGATTTGACCTTAAACGGCATGATGGATGATGGATGAGAGACCTAATGTGTGATCTAACACTTTCCTTTCCTTTCCTTTGACAAAAGCCTTCAAAGAGTCATCCTCTGTACAGCCGGAGAAGACCGCAGAAAAACCACAGTTTTAAACCCTGCTTTTATTATGTCACAAAGGTGATGTTGTCTTGATTTTGCTAAACATTAAGCCCTGTTGCTATACTCTTGAGTTGTGTCTGCCTGATCACGTTCCTCTATAAAGACCAAATGGTTTCAGTTCTCATATTAAAAATGCAAAGCAGCCAACTGCTTCCCTCACAGTTCAAAAGTCAACAAACTCACAGACAGACACTAACAATTCCCAGCGTGACAAATGCAAGTAGTGAAATTATTTGTCCTCTCTGCAGATTAGCGACTCATTCAGTTAGAGCCCCATAAATGCAACAAACAGTCCTAATCTTGTTTATTTAGCACAAACAAACAAGACTAAGGGAGCAGAGAGACTGTGTTGCATGTAGCATTGCCAACTGTTGGCCGATTTGGGCAGGTGACCAGTGCGCTCACAGCCACACACCACTGGCATACAGTGAGGCCAGGTATTTAATCCTCTGACCTGGTGGTGGAGGAGGGGGCTTACTTCATGCTCCAGTGGAAAGGCTATGTCGTGTCTGTGTAAAGCCAGGGGCAGGCATCCTGTGGGGAGAATTAATGACTTCAATAAAAGGGCCACATTTTCCAGTCAAATTCCCAGTTGAGAGTTTTATTGGTGAGGCTTAATTTAGCCTGATCGAGCTTTGATGTGCCGCAAACGGACACCGATGTCAAGCGCGTCTCACAACGGTGTGCATTTGGTTCAGGTATCAACAAAGCGATGCATTACGTGGAGCCTGAATTCCAGGGACAGATGAACCGGATCCTTAATGATGCACGAGGCTTCGCTGTAGCCCAGACAGCTAACCAAATTAACGCAGCCTGTTTTTTTACCATTTTAGTCTCTGTTTAATAAGCTATCTGTATCGACATAACTCGACAAACCTTGAAGGCAACACCTCCACATTTGATGTAACTCATATTTGTCCATGTTCATGTGATTGGTCAGCTAGTTTATAGGCATTGCTTTCTGAATACATGGCAACTGAATTCTAGTAACATCTCTTATACAAACAGTGCAGCACATCTGAGAAACAATCCCAAATGATGTCACATGTAATGATCCATCCTGCTTCATAACAAAGGCAGAACAAGCTTTTATGTCTTCAGGGCAACTAATGTATAAAGAACAGAGTTACCATGGAAGAAACAGTGGAAGTAAAATTACAACAGGCAACTGACGGCAATTCTTACCCTGAATAATGAGACTTCACAAAACATTACTGATGGTATAAAAACAATGTCACCTAAATCTAAGCTCTCTCTCTGTGTGTGTGTGTGTGTGTGTGTGTGTGTGTGTGTGTGTGTGTGTGCTGTAGAGCTCAGCCTTCCTGGAACAAACAGTTTGTGTGTCCATGTGTTAACAGTTCCTGGCCAACAGTCCAAGCACAACACAAAACAGAGCAAAATGGTCTTAGAGTGTAAATAAGCCAAAATAAACCTTATCTCTTTGAACAATGAACACCTTAATCACCACAGAGCAAGCCTCCTTCAGGCGTCATAAGCTAGTGTTCCCGCTTACAAACTCAACTGTTCACCTTTCGTGTTTCACTAATATCACAAAAGACATGAAGTATTTAAAAGAGTTCTGTCACCTTACAGAGGACAAGGGACTGCTTTTCTAGAACCTTCATACCACTGAGATCCACCTCTCATAGGTTTATGAAACAAGCAAAACAATACCTCAACTGGAATTTTAATTTTAAACAACATGTTGTGTATCCCACAAATATATCAACAAGAAAACTCAGTTTTTCCAAGAGAGGAGTTCTGATGACTGTAAAGAAAAAGCCAAATTAAGTTTACCCTCTGTCGTCTTGAAGGCAGACGCGCTCTAACATGCGGTCTGTGTAACCAAAATAACAGTCCTGTGCTTTCAAATCCACCTCTGCATTTTCTCAGGGACATGTGCAACCAAACTGACCTTCACTAACCATACTGAAACTATGCTACTTGGCAATTTGATTATTTTCACACACCACTGACTAGAACATGTATGTATTTATACAATGTGCACTGACATACCTTCTTACACTGATCAAATCTCTATTAAATGTCAGATTATAATACAGATGTTTTGAATGATCACAAGGTCTTAGATAAGGATATAGAAAGTACATTGCACCAACCTTACAGAGAAATGAAAAGGTGACATTCTCCACTGCAAATCTTATCACTTTCTCTCTTCTTATGAGCTCTCAGTAAACGTGCGAGACGATCCATCCCCGTCCTCAAAGACTAAGCACTAAAAGCCTCGTCTTTCGTCTCATTAGTGCAACAGATTATTTTCCTTATACAAATAAAAATAACCACAAAAGGGTAACAATCTGCGACGTTTCCGCACCTTGGCAAACTGCTTACACTTTCTCTATCGTGTCTGTGTCGACCCATTTGACCGGACGAGACACAGAGACTGTGAGAGACATCATTGGCTAAATAATTGCCCAACACAATACTTTTTCTGATGATGTCAGTAGTAATCTTCTATCCATCCACTGAAACTATATCTGCACATCTAGAACATAATAAACATCGGATTTGCTTCGACACTGTTACTGATCGTGTAGGACTATGAGAAGCGTTGAGAGTCGACTGAACTTTATATTCGCGTGACAGAATCATTACCTGGTTTGTACCAGCATTAGAGTAGCCTATGCAAATTGTGTTTTGCAAAATTAGTCAAAACAACAAACAATAAAACAAAGCACAGTCTAGCATGACAACACAAATATGGTGTGATGAAACATCCCATTTCTGTGTAAGATCCCATTTACTGTGTAAGATATACATTTCAGCTGCAAGTAGTTTCAGACGCAGTTTTTCCTGGAGTTGTTTTAAAATGTAAATTTTGTCTTATATGACACAAACTCAAGGTAATGTTACAGAACGCGCAGGTCACATGCTATGATGTTACAGCAGCTGCGTTGTGCAACCTCACACAACAAATCGTTATCTTCACGCTGCACCGTAATTAGACAAGCTGTGTGGTGTTAGAGGGAACACCTGATTGGTGTAGGTGTGATTTCCTTTCTCCCCGTCATTCTCTTAGTGGCCATACTTATCTTTGGTTCCGAAGTGAGCAGTTTTTCCCGGCTTGTAGGGGTTGATTAAACGTCTGAGTGGTTTCTCCACAAAGCCGAGAGAGAGAGAGAGAGAGAATTCGCATCAAAGCACGCGGAGGAGCCAGAATCGAAAGCTCTCCTTCAGCGTCATCATCCGCAGTGTTAGAGAGAACACGATTTAATAAGTGCGTGAAAACGAAGTCAGTGACCCACAAAGGTGAGCCGATGAACAAAACCATTGCGCGCGCACATCCTAGCGTGACCCGCATACAGGGACAAGCGGTACATAGTGTGGGGAGAATCAGCTCACCGATGTTTGAGGTCTTCTGTGCTCTCATAAGAGTGACGAATACTTTGAACATCTTGGTACTATGTTATTTCACTCTCTGATAATGTGCTAATGTGGTTGGCAGTGTGCCATGTATACATATGTTATTGCAGCACCTCGGTGACAGGTCTGTGATGAAACGGTCGTTTGGATTCGTAAAAAACAATGCTTTACACGGCGCCACCTCAACGCAAGATCTGGAACCCCTACCACATAGGCTTATTTGAGAGGTGTTTCAAAGGCGGAAACAAAGAGATGTGAAGTGACAATTACTGTTAGCATGACTAGAGCTCCAGAGAGGAATTCTGAGGGACGAACAGAGAAAACCATTGAAACAAGTGCATTAACGCACAGGCCCTTGCAACAGGACGGGTATTGTCTCTGAAATACTTTTTCTTACTCATTGAATGAATACCGGCACTGTAAATCAAGGCTGTACTCTACACACCGTTTGGACTGGTTTCGAAAGTTGTAAAACTGGATTTAAAAAAATATCCCATCCAATGTTTCAGTGGCTCACATGCTTTCAAATTGTCGTAGTGTTACACAAAGATCAGAGCTAGTCACGATCCAGTCAGCACTACGCACAGCATGGACTCTGTCACATTTTGGTAGACAGCTAAGTGAAGTCATATTTTCAATGTCACAATGAGCAGTGTTTATTGATGAAAATATTTCGAATGGACAGAAAGCTGGGGAAAACAATATGCTTTGAATGATTTACCTGTTTAGTAGCCTATTTCGAATCAAGGAAAGAAAGAAAGAACAGAAGGGTTTCCCTGAGTGATTTGACCTATTTGTGAGAGCGCTTTTCTTCGTTTTGAATGCATCCAAATGTTGACGTCAACGCATTGAGGTGACAGTCATCACATTCACATTGTAAATTTAGCAAAATTAATGATTCACAGAAAAACCGACTACGTATCGCAATGAAGACCTGGCTTCTCAATTTAGTGATGAAGCGCACGAATGTAATGAACGCACACAATCAAGTTTTAATTTTAAAGAATTGTTCCAAGTAACTCCCCATTGTTTGTGAGAACAGGAACTATAGTTAAATTATCGCTGCAGTGATCATCAGATTTCAGTTAGGTGAAGGGTGAGAACAACGTAAAAGTTAAATCACTTACATACATCGTTCGTCTAAAACATTCCATACTCTTGATAGTTGATACGATGCGACACGAATATGTAATTAAGTGGCATCAAAGCAGAAGGGACATCTAGTACCTCCTCAGATTGGACTGGTGCGTTATGTGTCCGCTTGAACCAGCGTTTGACAGCGTGTTTCGCGCACTCCCTCCTTCATGCGATGGCGTAAGAGCTTACTTACTCCTTGTTTGCATGTCGAGCAATGCAAATATTGAAGGACAATGTTAGTGCAATGACAATGAGTGAGCGAAGCGGACAGATGCAGGACAGCTTATAGTCGCCAGGTAATGGTTTTCTGTCCTGACTGAAAACGACTTTTTTTTTTTTTTTTTTGCGAGATTGCTTTTCTCATACATTAAAGTTTCCACTTGTGCACTTGTAACTTTAACTGAGATAATTTTGAAACACAATTTCTTTTAAAAATTTGGACGATCCAAACCTGAACATTTCTATTGTAAACAAGCTTCGATCAAACAGTAAAAGATGCTTTCAGATTAGGCTTCCAAACTGATCAGATTTCTCTGTGGATGTAAGGTAACAGAGCATAGAATAGACCGTGACCAAAATCAATGATGGGGTAATGGGAGAAAACCCTTTTAAAACCAAACGCACCTGTAAATATGATTTGTGCACTTAGGTGAACAGTCTATCAGGCTAAAACGTTTTCCCTATGGCATAACAAGGCCATTAGAGTCCATTAAAACATACTCTCCTCTCATTTCACTGTACATGTGCTTCCCAAAAAATAGCATTAAAACCGTAGCAGCCTGCACCTCAGGAACAACTGAGAGAACTCATGCAACAAAAAGTGAAATCATAATAAATTCTATCATCTATCTATCTATCTATCTGTCTGTCTGTCTGCTTGTCTCTCTCTCTCTCTGGTGTGTAAATGCTGAAATGTTGAATAAAGGTGGGCTGTCTTTTAACTATACGAAATGAAATAAAGATTTATTATTTGAACCATGGCATAAGTGATGAATGGGGCAATGGGCTGATGGCCAGTCTCAGAGTATCATGCTCCATAGGTGAATGGACTTGGATGCTGATCCACATTCCTTCAGCCTAGAGGAACAACCTCAAATTAGTCACAATTTTTTACAGGAAATCATCAAATTTACAGACTTGGCTTTGGGCAAAATAGGCTTTAATTAACATATCTCAGCACACAAAACTAGTGCCAAGGACCTTGCATGGTTTTAGTGCTTTATTGAGTCTTTTTTCCTCTTTTAAGAAATATACTCCTTGCACCTAAAACACTGAGAGTAAAGTGAAGTTACTGGTTAAGAGGTCAGAAAGGTTTGAAAAGGGAGTTCTGAGGTATGTTTTTGAACAAGTTCCGTGTGTGAGGATATGATAGAGAGAGGCAACTCACTCCAGAATTTTGGAGATAGTCATGAAAAGATTTGATATTGAGACCTGTGCTGGAGCACACTTGAGTGGGTGCCCTGTGACGTTTGGTTTGATTACAAATTGAGGGTAAACAGGCATAGTTCCATGGACTCCTCTAAAGCTGGATGTCAAGGCAGCCAATGGAGGGAGTCAAAGAGAGGAATGAGGAACATTTTGGCAGATTAAAATCTAGGGGAGCTGCTTCATTTAGAATGGTCTGGACCGGATGGACAGAATATGCAAGGACACAGGCCAGAAGCATTACAGTAGTCCAAATGAGAAATGACCAATACCTGAGCTAGAAGCTCTGAGGCTTACCCCAACAAAAAGTGCCTGATGTTCTTTATGCTGCAGAGAGCATGGTTCTGTACATGATGTTCTTTACATTCCAGAAAGTTTAGATCTGTACCTGATGCTCCTTAACGTTCTAGAGCGCATATTTCTGTGCCTGATGCTCCTTAACGTTCTAGAGCGCATATTTCTGCGCCTGATGCTCCTTAACGTTCTAGAGTGCATATTTCTGTGCCTGATGCTCCTTAATGTTCTAGAGCGCATATTTCTGTGCCTGATGCTCCTTATGTTCCTTAAGCATCAGATTGCCATCTCCTGTAACTCCAAGGTTTCTTACCTTGTTGGAAAGTATCAGCACCAATGAATTTATTTATAAAAATTAGTAAAGTTTATTTAGTGTCTGGCGAGTAAAAGTGACAGTCAACCCAATGTATATATGAAAATGATTACTGAGAGTGACTGGCTGGTGAATTTCTTCTCCTGCATATATAGCAGGCCTCAATATGACAGTTAACTAGGGTGCATTCTAAACATCAGCAGGTGATGTTTTTCATAAAACTTGATTCATAGTAGGAAGTCATGTTGGTGGTCTTAATATTTGGCTCCAGTTCTATTATGCTAAAGGTGCATCTCAATATTGCATATACACATTCTATACTCTGCGTGTTGTCAGTTAACATTTAGTTCATTAGCAGGTGACTTTTTGAGGAGTGCTGTGTATTGGTGGTGTGATAAACTTGAGCATGCAGATATTCACCCACTGATTTTGGCGGAACATTAGTGCAAGATCTGCCCAAGAATGTCCTGTGGATTGTTGGTTTGGATGGAGTTTGCTGTAATGTAGTGTAGATATTTGAGAACTGTTATTTTCTTTGTAGAAGAGACATGGTACTGGAAAAATATTTCTCTCTGTTGTTTCACCTGCAGTCTTTCTTGTCTCGGAGAATAAGTTACACTATAGCTGACACTTCCATGGAAATAAATAAAGTGAAATAAAACCAACCAAATGTGTTATCAGCATGACCAAATGAGAATTAATGTCCATGTCAAATCAATTATTAGTCACCCTGAGGCCTTGAAAAACAACTTATGTGGGATTGTTTACCTTTTGGGATTAATGGGTTTAAATTCATGTATGTGTGTAGAAAATACAAACATACTGTATAAACATATGTCCTCTAAGTGTAGACATGTCAAGATTTTGTAAATCTTTTAATTATTTAACAAGTCATAAGTCCTTCATTAATGAAGACATCATTCAAAGCACTTAAATTTATGACCATGCTGTTATTAGAATTGCCTCCATCACCGTGGTTACTCATTTGTCCCTTTTTGTCAGTGATCACATTGTCCCATTGGTGAGAATATGGGACTTCATGGATTATGTCTTCACATGTGTGTTTCTCTATTAAAGCTTTGTACCCTTGTGAAGAGTTTTGGCACAAAATGTCATCCACCAGAAGTGCTCTTCAGCTCAGGAAGATAGCAGTGGAAAAAAAAAAATCAGTTCACGCCATTGGCTGCCTGAATTGCCAATGTCCATAAAACGCAGAGGTTGTTTATAGGTGAAAAATGTGCATGGAAATCTATAATTAATGTTCAGGCCGGGAAGGGATAGAAGGAATCAAGAATGTTGAATTTGCATAATCAGCAGGAGATGGATTCATGTCAGCTACAGAAGTAAATTATCCTTTCAGATCAGGGACAGGCAACTGCAGATTCAGCCTTCTCCCATCGCCCACAACAATAAATCCCCTCGGTCACTCCATACACAGGGGGAAGGGTTTTTAATGGCCACAAAGAAAACACACACACACACACTTTCTCTCTCTCTCTGTCTCTCTCTCTCTCACACACACACACACACACACACACACACACTCTCTCTCTCTCTCTCTCTCTCTCTCTCTCTCTCTCACACACACACACACACACTCTCTCTCTCTCTCTCTCTCTCTCACACACACACACACACACACTCTCTCTCTCTCTCTCTCTCACACACACACACACACACACACAGAGTTGTGTGGACAGCAGCATGTTTACACTTAGAGATAGACCTGGGGTTAGTTCCCTGCCTTCTTGATGTTGTCTTGTATTCTCAGTGGAATGGCTTTGCTTATTTTCCGTTCTGTCACCTCCTTCCGAAGGGACCATGTTGGAGCTGTGGTTTTTTGGGATCAGACAGGGTTGGAAAGTCATGTTCTGTTCTGGAGTTTGTCTCCAGCACAATGGCTGGATTTCTTTTTTTTCTTTTTTGGTCATGGCTCAGCAGGTGACAGTGCTTTGGACTGAGTTGTGTTACCTCTCACCTCTGTAGAAGAGCACTTAGAACAGATAGGTTATTCTCCTCATCTTTCATTAAGTTTTCACACAACTCTGGCTCAAATCTTAAGACTGTTTGGCAGACTGCAAGATCAATAATGAGATGTGTAAACAAATATGTCAGCAATTAACACATTTAGAATTCCATTAACTGAAATTTGCATTGATATATAATGACTTATGCAACATTTATCAGGAATTATTTGTTTGGCTTGTACATCATTCCGTCAGATAGAGCATGAATTTCACCATTCAGAGCCTTCTTCCTCAGCAGAACAGGCCCAGTGAATCTGTATGGACACAAGCGTATTAGAATTGTATTAAGCTATATTAGGACTGTGAAGTCAGGTTAAGCAGAAAAGATATAGCCTACTGTCCATTTGTCATCGATTTCACAGGTGAGGAATGGTGAGGGCGTGATGTGGCATTTGTGGCATTTGTTTTCTGTTACTGTCCGTTAATGTGTGAATGTTTTGGAGAGGGCGCCAGTTTGTAGCGTCCTGCCTGTTCATTATACCATGAAGCATGGGCTCGTTCTGCAAAAACTCATTACAGAAGCTACAGTGTACACACATGCCCTGATTACTGTCAGTTAGAGCTAATAGCTCTGTTTGTTGGTGAGACAGTTTTTTACAGTGCTTTCTGAGGTAATGTTGTCAGAAGAGTCAGATTTCAGGGTTGGCTTTCAGAGATTTTCTCAGCTAGTCAGAAAAGCTTGAAGCGTAAGTCCAGAGAGCCGTGGAACATTCCTTTTGGACAGTCCCGATTTCAAGTTATCTGAATGACTTTGTAATCCTGTTTTGTGGACTACTGCCTAAAATGTAATCCTATAAATTGAATAGAATAACACAAACATTTGAGCACCAAAATCTCGCTTTTAAATCGAGCCATTGAGTGTTGACTTTGGAGTTTGACTGAGTGACACTCTACACAGACCTGACTTGGAAGCTGCCAGGGCTTGTTGAGTCCATTTACAGAACTCATTTGTAAGCCAATTTTTAAATGAGAGGTGTAGTTTCGATAAAGACCATTTGCTTGACTGTACAATGACGTCAACTGTTAAATATTAACATTATTCTCCACACAACAGTAAAGTGAAAGGGTGAGAAATGATTTTAGGATTTAAATATAAGCTGTCCATAGTTCAGCAGACCCTGTTAACTTCATTTCAGTCGGGGAAACATTCAGGAGAAGTTTAAGCATGTGAGGTTGGCAACAAGTCAATCTTCCCAAAATCTCCTCTCACGAATCCAAAAATTATGTTTCACAGTTATCATCAGTCTACAAAGGAATTAAAGAATTTCCCCTCTTCATTTGAAGAAGGCCTAAGGGTCTGACATTTCGTTTTTGATTTGTTTGCGGTTGTGTTTATAAGCCAGCCGTTGACTTCACACAGGATGTGTGGTCACAGAGGGACCCAGAGGGGTCCAAAGGAACTCCACCAGAGACATGAATCATAATAACAGTGAGACTGTCCAATATGTAACCTCTTCATATATATATATATATATATATATATCATACAAACCATCCTACAATTAGTCAATCTAAACAGAAAGGGAAAAAACGTCAGAGGGAATAAATGAAGAATTGGAATCCAAGATGAGAAGGAAATGTCTTTTTTGAGGAATGAAACACTGGTCTATTTTCAGTCGACTTGGCTCAGAAACCACTGACAAGCGGCCTCTCAAACAGCTGGAGAGAGAGAGAGAGAGAGAGAGAGAGAGAGCGCTTGCTTCCACCCGCATAATTCCACTTAAGAAATGTTTGTTAAAAAGAAAAAGGGAAAAGGAAAAGCAGGGGTGATGGGGGTGGGGGAGTCATTCCCCAAAGAAGCAGATATTATAATCCCCCCTCACCCTCTCCCAGCTGAAAAACTGGAAGCAGGCAGATTAATGTTCCCACACACCAAGCCTTGGAGAAGGCAGCAGTTACTGTGCTGTTGCCCAGCAACCAATTACCTAAGATATGCACTTCCTCTTTTAGAATTAAATACACTAAACTACCTTGCGCTTCTGTCAGATTCTAAAATGTTGTTAAGTTTTGTTCTAGATGTTCAGTGTGAAGCTGTTTCCCAACAAGATAATGTTGTGGGTTTACTTTAGGAGATTTTCCTCCTTTTTTTTTTTTAAGGAACTCTTAAGAGGGCCTTATTTTTTTAAGGAACTCTTAAGAGGGCCTTATTTTTTTAAGGAACTCTTAAGAGGGCCTTATTTTTCAGACACTATAGTGAGCTCTGTGGTTGTTATCCTACTATAGAAGACTAAGGCACTAAGTGACGAGCTTCACACACAAGAAATTCCATACACAAGAAAGGGTGCGATATTTCTTGAAGAGTCCAAGAAGAGAAGGCGATGACCTGAACTTTTAGGATGATGCTAATCTTTTGTACATTTCCCTTTCCTGATCATCTATCTGAAATGACTGTGTAAGTGAAAGAAAAAATAGCCAATTCCTCAGCTGAGCCACCTGGTTCTTCAGTTTTAAAATTGTGTTTTCACACAACTCTGTGGATATACATGTATATCCTACTTTCACAAAAATACAGTCATATGGTATATTCACAAATCCTGCCATAAGGAGCTGGAAGACAAGAGCAAGGAAAAAATGTGTGTGTTGCTAAGTCTGTGACCTCTCTGTGTGTCTTTATACGATTGTTGGCTGTAAATACACCTGAAGCGTCTAATGGGAGACAGAGGTAGGCTGCGCTGAAACTGCAGGGGATACTTTGAAGACTTAAAAGTGTTTATCCTGGAACTTTCAACCTGCACTTGTGTCCAAATAAGTTCACCTCTGTCAACTTAACAATGCCATGTTTTGTTCTTACTGCGAACAGATCGAGAGCCACGGAGAAACCTTCTTCATTTAGAGTCCGAAATAAATGGTTAAAAGTTTCCCTTTCACGTCATGGAATTCCTATTACACATCAATATTTTATGATAAACAGTTTATGTACTGTAGACTCAGAATGTTTAATGTATAAATGATGTCAAATGCTGAGTTCAAATGACAGTACAACATAATGCAGAACTCCTGTGCACTGTGAACGAAGGGTTAAACGTTCTGTTTGTGTGTCCTACCACTCCAGGGGCCAAACTGTGCCTCTAAAAAATGGGAAACCATGATGTTTTGTTTTATGTATCTATAATGTACTAGTTATACTCTCACGCTGAACAGAACTGCACTGATTGGTTCAGAGCCAGTAAAAACTTTATTAACAAAACAAAAGGCAAAGCATGACATAAGCTCACTTCTAAATATGTATCAAGTGCTATGTGCTACAACCATATAGTTTACTTTCCATATTAAAATATTATATCCACTCAGTGACTGCATTTTACGCTTATCTCTACGAGCTTTCGCAACACAAACAGCAGCTAAAACTTATTTAAATAACCTTTAAATAGACTGACAGTTAGGACATGCTTATTCTCTTTTGCCAGAGCTCTCTCTAGTGGCGCATTAGCACGGTACACAATTCATTCCAAGGACACGTTGCCAGTAAGAGCTTCTCTTGGGCCAGGTATCCATTCTCTAGTCGTAACATTCATGGTTCGAAGAGATCAAAGCACCAAAAAAGCTTTTCCCAGAGCAGCCATCAAGGGCAACGTCTGCTAATGTTAGAGTACAGTAGAGGACAGGAAAAGTAGATATAGGCACAGCAGTGTCGCCCTCTGGTGGGCTGGAGGCTAGAGAGAAGATGCTGCAGAGTTGCTCAGGTTGGGCCTTAGACGACGACCCACTGAAGGATGCTGGTGTCCTTCCCTCCAGTGGAAATGAGGTGACTGTCGTCATGGAGAAAGGCAACATTGGTTACGTGGCTGCTGTGGCCAGCATAAGCATGGCTGAGGGCCTAAGGGAAAGGAAAGGATAAGGGAAGAAAGAGAGCAAGGAAGAAATGGAGGAAGATCCAAGCATTATTAACGACAACCACACAAATGTGATCAAAAGACAATGCTGTTAAGAGGAGAAGAAAAAATACATTCTTCCAGTGTTTTTTCTGTTTATACAGCTGACTTAGAGGCTCACCCTCGGCTGAGAGCAGGGATTGGAAAACAAGTGCACTTTGCCAAAATCATCAGCCGAAGCCAGGAGAGCGCCACCATGTGACCGACACACAGCATTGATATCCGTACCGTCAGCGCCATCAGGCCAAATACCTGGTCATTGTAAAACACAAAACACACCAGTCTATTGAATCAACAGCAAATAAAACTAAAAAAAAACATACTTGACAGCCACAAAAGAAAGAATTTTTTCACCAGTTAGGCTGACTTTGCATGGCTTTTATACCAATGAGCATAAATCAGATCTGTGTCAACACTGAAAATCAGTCATCTCAGTGAGTGAGGACTGGAACTCTTCAGACCAAGAACTCTTCAGACTGGAACTCTTCAGACCAAGAACCTCAAACAGCTTCCTGCACAATGTCTTACTTTCTGTTTCTCTTTGTTTAGACTGCTCTGTGACACAGCAGGACAAGTACTGGCTGAGGAATCTAATCTCAACTTAATTATGTTAAAGCAAAACGATGTACTGGATACCCTGACATCAACAACTCACCAAAAACACTAAAACCCAGAACACATGTGGATGTAGCCCACTCCAGGTTACGAACTACGTCCATACTGGTCACATGTTTGCCACTGGAAGCATCCCCTGTTTGGACAAAATAGACAAAATGCACAGCTGTTAGAACACAAACTGAATTTAGAGCCACTGATATAGAAATCTCTCATTTCTCACAGAAACTCACAGAATAAGATTTCGTAGTCTCCTGAGTTGGTGACAATGTACTGACTGTCGGTGGACCAGTCTAAGTGAGTGACGAAGCTGGAGTGACCCTGCGTGAAGAAAGAGAGAGTGAGTGAGGCAGTATAGAGAAATAGAGAGTGAGTGAGGCAGTGTGGAGAAAAAGAGAGTGAGTGAGGCAGTGTGGAGAAAAAGAGAGTGAGTGAGGCAGTGTGGAGAAATAGAGAGTGAGTGAGGCAGTGTGGAGAAATAGAGAGTGAGTGAGGCAGTGTGGAGAAACAGAGAGTGAGTGAGGCAGTGTGGAGAAATAGAGAGTGAGTGAGGCAGTGTGGAGAAATAGAGACTCAGTGTGGAGAAACAGAGAGTGAGTGAGGCAGTGTAGAGAAATAGAGACTCAGTGAGGCAGTGAGGAGAAATAGAGAGTGAGTGAGGCAGTGTGGAGAAACAGAGAGTGAGTGAGGCAGTGTGGAGAAACAGAGAGTGAGTGAGGCAGTGTGGAGAAGCAGAGAGTGAGTGAGGCAGTGCAGGAGGTCTGACTCTAAGCTATGTGATCAGCACTACAGCTGACTAAAAGCAGAAGAGGGAGCTCCTTCATGCCTGTAAATGATCTACTGAGTTGTCAAACTCCACGTTTAAAAAAAAAAAGTCACAGATTGCTAAAATTGAGGGCCTGATATTTCCGTGTTATGTTTTAAGACTGTGCTGTAAGACTTCTGTTTAAAATGTGTTATTGTTTAAACTTGTGTGTAAAGTAATAGTAGTACTAAGAAATATGTATAATGGTCAAATGTGTGCAATGCAAGTTACCAGAGCCTTCACAATGGCTTCAGATTAAACAGCTATGGCTTATCAAAAACAAATTAAAAAAACCCAGAAAGTTCTGATACAGATCCACTCACGCTGCATTTGCCAACACGACTGTACTTCCTTCCATTCTCAGTCACAGCGTACAGGTAAACAAAGTTGTCATGGGAACCCACAGCCAGGTATGCTCCATCTGTATGAAACAGAAAGAACGATCAGAGATTAATGTACCAGACATCATCTGTCATGGAACCATCTGCAGGACATTACATACAGATTCAACCATCTTCTGATGTGTGTGATGTCATTGTTCCACATCTCAGGTTGCTTAGTACTTCTGACTGACATAATACACATGAAGGTTACTGACTGGCTCAGGGAACAGACGGCCAGGCGTGTGCCAATGGGCAGGTAAGAGTGACACAACCAGGATTCAAACCTTGAGTGCCAGATGTGGAGATCCAGCTCTGCACTGTTAGACATGGCCCACTGAGAGTGACATCAGGAGCTCAAGGACTGGTCAATTCAGACCTGAACCAGGCATTTTACCTTTCAGCTTAATCCAGATGTTATGCAGATATTGTTCCTCTCAGATTAGATTATTTACAAAAGCCTGAGTAAGACCTTGTTACCTTGTTAGAATATTTTGTATAACAAAAGTTCTCCTCTGTCTCCCTTTAAACGCGAGAAAGCAATGCTCATACCTGGTGAGTACTTGATCACAGAGATGATTTCATTCCCATCGGTGTGAATAGAGACGAGATCCCGAGTGGCTGCATCGAGAACCAGCCACCTGGACAGAGACAAAGGTTCAGCTCATCGGGCACCACCAACACTGAACAGAGCACATATTTATCACTCTCGCACTCACTGTCTTACCTAGCCCAGGAGGCCCACTCACCTTCCTGTCATAGTGCCCACAGCAAGAACAGCGCCGCTGGGGTGAAAACCGACAGAGCGGCCTGGGTCCTAAAGGAAAACAACACAAATCTTACTGTAAACTGTCACCGTGGAGGTTTAGCATGACACAGAGGCTTCTACCACAAACAAATAATACAGACAAACAAACAGAAAGCACAAATTCTAACAGTCGTCCACAGACAGACTGAGTCATTTTTTCAGCCCCAAAACAGGAACAGTGCCACCCGGAGACTGTTTTACTGGGTTACTGAAAAGAGCCGTGTAAACAGTGCATGAAGAGGAACCTCAATGGTCTTGCTCCACACGGGCTGATGGGAGCTGGTATCCCACAGGTGGACCTGCTTGTCTTGGCCACAGGTGATGAACTGCTCAGTGCTGGGGTGGACGTCCAGCCCCCACAGTTCATCAGTGTGCCCCTGAGACAGAGAGAGAGATAGAGAGAGAGAGAAAGAGCGAGAGACAGAGAGAGAGGGTGTTGAGAGAACGGGCTGATCTGCATCCCTGTGACTGAAGGTGACTGTCAGTGAACAAGATTAAAGCCATTCTGAATTTACACAATTTATCAGTAATATAAATTTAACACAGAAAACTAATCAAACACAGGTTTAAAAAAAGGGGGGGGGGTAGCAAGAGGCTCAGAAACTGGACAAAATATTCTACAACTTAAAAAAAAGGAAATCAACCTTTCTTTTCTTTTTCAGTCTGTACCTGTACGATGACATTCAAGGTCCCAGAGAAAAATCCCTGTAGGATGGCGTTCCGGGTCGTCCCCACAAACAGCTCGTCCTGTCTGCCCTCCGTCAGACAGCGCACGGGCCCGTGGGCCTCAGGAACCTGCAGGAGACAGGGACGGACACGCACACAACAATAAATCTGAGCCAGTGTGTATCTTACTGGTCCCATTCACAATATGGGTAATGTGCTCAGAGTAAGCTTGCTTCATCTAATTTAAGTTAATTTCATTTTCTAATTCAATTTTCAGTGCAAAGAATTGAAATAAATTGCAAATATATTTCATTGCTGTAGAGGTACTTGTTTTTTTTTTGTTTTGTTTTGTTTCATTCCATATCTGAAACAGTGCAGTTTCTTTGATGCTAAATACTCCACTGTGTTACGACCCCCGGTCGTTAGTTCTTGCGTATGTTTCTGTTGTTTCGTTGTGTGAGTGTGTGTCTTGCTGCTGTTGGTTCGTTGTGTGGGTGTGTCTCTCTGTGCAGATGTGCGGCGACGGGATTGGCTCCACGAGGCACGTGGGATTCCGTCGTTTTTCCTGTAGACTGCGGGGAGAGCTTTTAAAAAGGACCAACGGACCAGCGGAGAGGCGAGGAACAAACGGAGAGAGATTTTGTTGTATTGGATTAGTGGGCTATGTGTGTTAATTGTTAAGTGTTCCTCCTTTGTAGAAAAGAAACCGTTTGTTAATTGTGTGAGTGTTCTGTTAGTTTCTGTTGTGTAAAATCGTGTTCTCCGAGTGTTTGTAATTTTTGTATGTGCGGTTAACATCTGTCTGTTTCCGCCCTGGGAGCTGTAGGGGTGAGCTGCCATTTTTTGTTAACTTTATCGTTTTCTCCTGTTTTTGGTTAAATAGGGAGTTAGATTAAGGTTTGTCTTTATTTTGTCTTTCCTTTCTGTTAGAGTAGGTAGTTCTTTTTTCTAAAATAGTTAGTTTTCGTTTTGGTTATTATTTTGGCCTGGGCAAACCCCGACGCTATTCTCCCCTCTCTTTTCTTTTCTTTTTGTGTAAATAAAATTGTAAATATCACTGGCAATCATATGGTCTCGGTCACTTTATGTTGCGCCCAGTACCCCTAGAGCTGGGACGTAACAACTGACACACCTATTATCAAACAAAAATATGCTATTTTTTCAGGCAAATATGAAATACAAATCTTTGGCCCTCTTACTTCCATTTCATTTTGTTTGTGGTACTCATGGTCCCACAGCACAACTCGCCGGTCCTTCCCACCCCCAGACACCAGGGTCCCGTCCTTCAGCACGCACAGGGAGAAGATCCCGCCCTCGTGGGCACCTGCTACCACCTGGGTGATCCGGTTCCCACCTGTCAATCAAAAATCCACCATCAACTTGGAGCTCAGACATTACACCAGATCACCCCCAGATCAAATGCAGCTGCAAGATCTCCTGCATCCATCAAACGAGATCTTCATTTTCTCTGTGTGATCACTCCACGAATCTCAGTCTACAAGCTTAGAAAAATCAGCTTAGAAAAATTAGCTTAGAAACATTTATGAAAAAAAACATCTTCAGCAGTGGTACAGCATTGAAGTAACTGTTTCTAAAAACCTTTTCCCCAGATGTATATGTTTCCACTGGAGTCTCCAGTGATGGCATCTCCGTTCTCAGCAAAAGCAATGCACAGCACATACTTGGGTTTTTCATGTTTCTGTGTGTGAGAGAGAGTGAATGAGAGAGAGAGAGAGTGGTACAAAAGGAGAACATTAGTTTAATCAGACATAAAATGTGATTCCACAAACGTGACAGCACACACCATGGAAAATGCTCACACATACCATTTATGAGATTTGCTAGAGCATGGTCATAGTTCAGTCAGTAAAATGTGTTCCTTTTGTTTCCTTCAATCTGTTATTGCACTGGGACAGGACACATTAGCACTTGCTCGCATACTAGCAGTGCAGCTAGCTTCATACCTCAAACAGCCCCTGTCGTTTGGTCAGTGTATTTCCCTCCACAGTCCAGAAGTTGAGGTGGGACTTCCCGCAGGTGACTATCAGGTTAGCATCCATGGGGTGGAAAGCAGCTCCAAGCACAGAATCATTGGAGCACTGAAGGTTGAAAAAGATGACATCAGACAGCCAGTTCAAAACAGGGCTTACAGACGCAAAATCCATGCAACACATAAATACCTAGGTATCTACTTCCTGTGTGTCCATTCCCGCAAAAGAAGACACACATTTAAATTATGACTCTAAATGGAACAACTGAACAAAGGCTTTTGTGGTTTGAGATTGTATGTATTAACAGGGCATGCATTAAGGATAAAACGTGCTTGGACTTTTAAAGGCCTGTCTATGTTAAGTCAGACTTAATGCACTAGGAAACTGCAAACGTTGTGGTAAAACACAAACACACACACACACATGCACACACGCGCACACAAGCACACACACGCATGCGCGCACATGCACATACACTCACATACACACATACATACACACACACAGACCACACCATTCAATGCATTAAAGTAACAGCCACTTTCACTTCGTTACTCCTTTGTTTCTGTTCTCATTAGAGGTTCCTCCTCTACTCATTTTTCAGTGGTTCTAGCCACTTGCACTTATGGTGCTCTTAGAGCAGGTTTAGTGGCACAGGTAGAAGAGGAGGATTGCTGTTGTCTGATTGGTCAGAGGTGACATCACCTTTACATCCGCGAGCTGCTTCTCTTTCTGCCAGTCCCAAACTGACAGGATGTGGTCGTTGGCATCGTCCACAGCACACAGATAAGCACCCCCATTCTGAGGTGTAGAAAATAAAACAAACATATATTCATTTATGCACGATATACATGCAAATTTAACACATCACAATGCAAAATCTCTCTTATCTTCAAAGGTGAAAGAGAAACGTGTTTAAAAATAACAAATGATCACATAAATTACAAATTACA
The DNA here is from genome assembly GCF_902362185.1 of Chanos chanos. Classification (NCBI taxonomy): domain Eukaryota; kingdom Metazoa; phylum Chordata; class Actinopteri; order Gonorynchiformes; family Chanidae; genus Chanos; species Chanos chanos. Next base: position 20,845,955 of record NC_044500.1, on the reverse strand, counting down.
ATACAAAGCACATGTACATGTGACAGTTACATTCTTGATGTTTTCTGCATATGATTGGATATAACAATGTGGAGTCATTTCTGCCAGTAGTGAATCAGACTGTTAGAGACATTAAGGTAAATGAAGGTAACAGGGATGGACTGCTCACCGACTTTGAGAAGGCCACACAGGTGACTGCACGGTCAAATACACCCATCCCAATCACGTGAAGGGTGTTGAGACTCACAGAGTCCCACACACGGACGTGTGGAGGCAATTGCTAACGGGTAAAACAGGGAGGACATCGTGACACTCATGGTGAGGACTGCAGAGCTGTCATTACACATTACATTCTTTATCCAGATCCTTTCACTGAGAGCTTTCTTTCACAGAAAAGACGATTCTTACAGCTTCACTGGACAACTCTGATCAAGACCAGTGATCTGCATGAGAACTCAAACTAGCAGCTACCTCACGCACACTTCATAAAGAGATATCTTAAGCCTTGAGACACATGCACACAGTAAGCAATGGTTCTGTTTCCACCAACACAGTACTGTTTGTGATCTCCTTTTTAAAGGCACTTTCAGTGTGTGCCAAACTCTATGGTGCTAAGGAGTGTGGGAAGGGTTTAGATGTGCATTTTACCTTGCCATCTTTGGATGTTCCAGCAACTTGTCCCGTTGCTATAGTGACCATGTCTGGATGGATGGCAATACTACAAAGACAAACACAGTCCCAGTCAGAGCTTGCCAATCAATGGTCCCATCCGCCTCCTCAGAAAACTCCTTTCAGTACGCTCTTTTGACCAGCTAACGTCAAATTATTCTGATTTTTTTAACATCTTTATTTTTGAGAAACTTACAATCTGTGTAATTTAAGAAGGGTTAAACAAATGCATTTGAGATTATTGTGGCAATTTGCAATGATTCAAAATTAAAGGATGCACACAATGTGAACAAAACATGTTCAAACTTGCACAAGGGAGCAAGCTGGAATGGCACAACGGAATGAACAATCAATAAAGCAGATGATATCTGAGACGCGTCCTCTTTATCACCATAGCCGATTGGATCCAAAAACACGGGATAAGGAAGAACAACTCAACAAAACTTGACCGCGCTCCAGGATGGGCTCATTTGAATACAGAACTAGCAACTGGGTCATGTAGCTCTGCCTGCGGATGTTAGGACAAACTGGAAATGTGGTATCGCTTTCTGAACATGCAAATACGCCCAGAAGCTAGCGCTTCCTCCTGGGTAAATATTAACTGACTTGGCTGCATTTACTAAACGGCAAAATGAGTAATATCAAAAGCACCTATCACATGATCATTTTCACATATTCACCTAAGCAGTCCTTTCAGCGCGGTGAAACTTGTTGGACTATGCAGTGAATGGATTTTTTCATGATAGTATCATTTGAGAAGTAAACCAACTTACTGTTTTATTTCTAAGGCAGATTGGAAATACAACATACCTGACGCACCCTGCTAGCGAAACCAACCGTTTAATTACACTGTGCTCTCGAGTCCGATTCCACATCATGTAAAAACACCTCTGTATGAAAGTTGCCCGTTTACCATTTGACATCATCGTTGTGGCCTAGATAATGCCGTTGTTGCTGTTCTTCCACGTTGTAAAGTACGACCACAGAGGCATTGAAGTATACGATCTCTCCCGTGGGCAGAAGGTAAAGGTTAGAGCGGCAGTCTCGGCCTCGGTAGCCATACCTGTAATACACTCTCTGTTAAGGATGAAAATGTGTTAAACATTCCAACACTGCTGGCAGTGGTGGTACAGGCATTTCCACTGTGGACTGACACTTTGAGGGCCACCACTGAGAGGTGTGTGTGTGTCAAACAAAATTAAAACAATTAAAACAAAAACATTTAAGGTGTTAGCGCCTGCAGTAATGAAGTGCGATTTGTTTAGCCTCAGAAGTGATCACACCAAGATTAGATATGAATAATACAGACATTCTGATCAGAGCAGCCTTGACGCTGAACAGATACCATGGCGACCATTTGACCACCACAATATAAAAACTGTGTACACAAATTCACTCTGAAGAATCAGAAACACAAACATGTAGGTACTGAGGAATGCACCATAAAATGGAAATAACTAAAAGATATGCTGATAAAAGGATACACCCACTGCAGTTTCAGTTTGCGGTCAGGCAGCACCACCTTGTGGTCGAGGCTGTAGCTGTCTCTCAGCTGGTCAGGTATGTGCATAGTGACCGGGCGACCACGTAGGAACATTCTAACATAACCATCCTCTGGTTAACATACAAGAGAAACAGCCAATCAGTAAACATCTTCTGGTTAACAGACAAAAGAAACAGCCAATTAGTGACACTCATGGTACTGGCTCAGCTTATTTCTACTCTCAGGTTTAGAGTAAATGTAGTTTGACATGTCTACCTAAGCCCACATGATTCAGTTCAATGCTTTGGAGTGACTACACTGCCGTGCTCTGTGTATGACAATGATCAATGTAACATAGTAAACATTTACACAGATATATAAAACCCACCCTTGGAGTAATGAGATGCTCTAATTCACAACATTATATCAAAACCATAATGGCCACTGTATTTCTAATGCAGACAGAAATGCACAGGGATTCTGGGCTAATGCTCCTCAGCATCACAAAGCATGCTGGGAAGGCGGTAAAAAGCACTGTAATTGGCTCATTAAATATAAATGTGGGTGTGACCTTGCTGAGGACTGTTTTTTTTTTAAAACATCACTTGTTTACAGCCGTCATGTTTCACATAACACACAGTATCACTTACTGACAGAAGCTATTACATTCACTAATAACAGCCATGACATAAAAAGCCAAGATCTGCCCATATACTTACCAGCACTGAAAGTGCATTCTTTAGTTTTACTAGGAATGAAAGAGAGAAGGAGAAAAGAGAGAGGTCAGTTTAAATGTTTCTTAGAGTTTTGATTTCGTTTTTGCAAAGCTGTTGTCTGTTGGTGAACTTTGAACAGTTACACCAGTCTTCACCCTGGCAGCTTGTTCAATAATTCAGTGTGTTCATCTTTTCTTTCTGACTGTGCATTCATTCATTCCAGCCTATTCATTCATAAAGCCAATATGGGCAGGGTCAGAGATACTCGAAGAGGAAACAGGACAGAACAAACATGCTAAAACCAACTGAACCTCTAAACTGTAATGAGATGCGACTCTTAAAACTCTTTATCATCGAGGACAGGATCCAATTCAACCATGTCCTGAAAAACTGTAGAAACCCTGAACTGACATCACATTAGTTTCATTTACTGTTTGTCTTTATTCAGTAAATAGTCCAATGAATGCATCCTGTTGAAAGGGTGTGTGATTATTTATATCTGTGTGTGTGTGTGTGTGTGTGCGCGTGTGACTGGGGACTGACAGGCCCTTTCATGCAGATTAAGATTAAGACTGATTTAGCATTACACAAACCATGCAAATATCACTGCTATCAGAAAAAATGTTTAGTTTAAAAAAAAGTTTATTTGTCTTGCTCATCTTCTGTCTTTGTAAAGCAAGAAAAACTGGAAATTCTGTCATACTATACACAGTGTAGTGGTTTCCATCAGAGGGAACTCTTCCATGTGTAAAATAAACAGACACTTTGCTTGTTGCCTCCCTTTTAAACTGAGCTCACAAAAGACTGTTTGTGTCCTTGCGGCTCTCTGAGAACCACACTCTGGCTGTTCCATTTATGGGAACCCATAAACAATTCAGAGGCTCTAATTAAAATAATTCTACAGCAGGGCAGACTGCATGAAGGGAGGAGTCAACACACATCATGACAGAAAGCATCTGTGTCAGCCTTTGTGCTCTAGAGTGTCTGGTCTGAAGAGAATGACTTTGATGGTTTAAGGGCATGATGTAAGTTTGAACTGAAATCTCAATTTAAAAAATGGATGGGTCTTCAAAGCAAACAAATCATGTGGGCTTGGTTTCAAATGACAAAACGATTCATCAAATTTCACAAGAGTTCATCATCCTAGACCGACTCTGTTCATCCCGACACCAGTAAATGTGTTTCGGCAAGACGAAAGAATTGATGTTAAATTCTGTTACCAACTCAAGTTATGTCACATGGACCAAGACAGCAATGTGTGCAAATATTTAAAAAGTCAAATTGCTATTGATTCATTAAAAGACGAGCATCTGTAAAGAACAGCCAGCAGTGTAACTATTTCATGCTGGGTGGCTGGAAAAGCCATACAGTAAAGTGTTAACTGGTTACAGGAAGCAGAAACACCCTAATATTCAAAAGGCATTAACTGTCCATGCTTTGCAATCAAATTCTGATTTGAAAGCATCTCTTGTCTTTGTATCTCTGACAGTCGGCACTGGAAACTGAATAAGTATGGTCACTAAACACTCTAATGGAAAGCATTTGGTTTTAAGAGAAAAGAGGAGCAAATGGACTCTGCACTCCATCCATGAGCAGTCAAACGCTACCATTCTCCTCTGCTGTGTTTTTTGCCTCCAGGGCAAAAACGGACGTGATGACAGAACACACCTGGGAGCAGACTCACTCTGGAAGATCAGTGTAGGACAATTGAAACATTATTGAATATAATGTTATCAAAGATAATATCACCATATGAAACAACAGAGCACGATGCTTGCTTCCGTGCGGGAGCTTTGCATGTATTCACAGTTCTCAAACAAATTTAAGAGGATGTGTGCCAACTATAGGAATCTGCATGTCTCTTCCTGCCTGAAAAAAAAAATAAAAATACACTGTTCACTGCCAATCAGCCACCAGCTGTCAGTGGGAAGGGAAGTGAATGTGTTTGATGCATGTGGTCATCCAGAGATGGTAATCAATATTTTCACTGCAGAGAGATCTGCCAAATCAGCAGTCCCAGAGAACAGCATGTCTGTGCGCAGCCTGGGACATGCATGTCACTGTGCAGCCACAGAGATGTAACAACCCCAGGACACCACCATGGTCAACACGTTTCCCCGATCGAGCAATTAAAAGTAAAGCCAGAGGCAAAAACACGCACATTTTTTGACTTTTTGCTCGTACAAGTGCTCAAATGTCTTTTTGGAAAGAAAAAAAAAACAGAAAAAGAATAAACGAAACAAAACAAATGAAAGTCAGTGAGTATGCTAAACGCAAGGATTGCAGACCATTTTGGTATTCTGAACATTCCCTTTGAATCAGTGATGGATTCAGTAGGACCTGATGGTTCCTGCGGTGGGAAGCCATGCAGGAACATGCTGTTCAGATTCTGGTTTCTGCAGTGATCTCTCTCTCTCTCTGTGTGTCTACAGTTGTCCACAGTTTTAAAACATTTCTGAGTATTGCCTGAAAACAAGGAACACATCTTCACAACTTTATCTCTTCAGCTACAGCACTTTCACAAACCCCCCCCCCCCCCAAAAAAACAAACTAAAAAACTTTTCTTTCACAGAAAGGAATCAGCTGTTTTGCATTTAAATCATAATAAAAGACATCAATAAAGATTTGTTTGTTACCTGGGTGATTTCTTCATGGCGACTATCCGTTATGTAGGAATGTAACTACCGGGGCTTTTACAAACAGGGAGCGACAGGCAACTGACTGAGTTCCTTGTTGTCTCGGCGAACTTCAACTACATAGCAGCTTGGCAAGCCTCCAACCAATTACATGAAACTTCCTGACTTTGCATGACTGGTCCAATGTGACCACACCTCCGCAGGGCTTGTAGGCTGGAGCCTCTGCAGTAAAGCACTTTCTGGGGGTAGTGGAGCAGCTGTCAGGGTGTTGACTGGGTCTAATTACCATCAGTCATTAAATGCTGAACCATTACAAAACACAGCATAAAACCAGGCTTATCTCATAGCACTATGTGCTAAACTAACAGAGGAATTATGACCCATTTATCTGGATTGAGAGGTAACCATGTAATTCAGCTACCTTAGAATCAAATTACTGGCTTTACACAGTGAATGAACTAAAGCATTATCCTCTCATTATACTCCAGCTGTAATTATACTCGGAGTTTTACTCGACCTTTGCTCTGATATACTAAAGCAAAGGTCGGTGGTGATTGTGTTTTATGAAAGACACAAAATATTTCGTAAAGAGTCTGAAGGAGCTGAATGATACTCTGATGAATTCTCTTTTCGGTCTTCCCAAAGATCCAACTCTGTAAACTCTGACTGGTCATGGGAACTGTTTCCAACACTCCCTCATCTTTTTCTCTCTGTAGGCTGTTTTAACAGGTCATCTTTTTCTCTCTGTAGGCTGTTTTAACAGGTCATCTTTTTCTCTCTGTAGGCTGTTTAAACAGGTCATCTTTGTAGTGACATAACCTCATAGGACACTGCTATCAGTCTAAACGTCAATCAGCCAAAGCACAGGGTTAGATTTGACAGATAAACCTTTTGTCTATTTTGACCGCTGTGGGTTACAGTAGCTACAGTAAGCCTTGCTATGAGAATTGGAAATGTGTGTAGACCTGTCTTTCTACAGCAACCTGGGTCCAAAGTGGAGCTAAAGGTTTCCTTTATTTTAGTCAGGTATAAAATGACATTGTTGCTCCTCATTATTTCAGAATTACCAATCATAAATCCTCTTTTGCAGCATTTCTACCTTGCTATGGAAGACTTTTCTATCAAAAACTTAAATTCTGTTGATGCTGAGCAGAAGCTATGGTACAGTCAGTCTGATGACAAAGCAGTGTGTTTGACAGACCACTAACAGGATACGCTGGGAGTGAGTGTGTGTGTGGTGTGTGTGTGTGTGTGTGAGTATGTGCGTGCGAGAGAGAGCGATCACCCGTCTCTCTTGCTGCAGACAGAACTGCTTGAGGAGGTGGTTCTGCTGCGAGAATCTGCCATTTCCTTCTTCACTGTGGACAGACGCTCTGTGGACATGCTCTTCCTGACAGACACACGGACAGAGAAAACAAGAGGACAGGAAGTGAAAGAGTACTACACAGCACTGGGATAACTCACACACAGAGGAGAAGTGTACAGGGGAAGAATATTCACAATAGTGAGTGTGCAGTGTCAGAGAGAAAGCAAATAAAGGGGCAGTTTTCACCTAAAATATTTGGCTAACTGCCTTGATTAAGAACCTGCTTGTGCTGTCGATGAGGAACAAAACTGAAAATGACACGAGAGATGATCACAAAGCAGGCCTTTGACTCAAGTGTTTAAAAGGCAGGTTTAAATGTTTGTTTCAGTCTTCATTCAACACAGTTCCAATCATGCTAATCAAGAGCTTTGCCGCACAATGCTGCCCCCTTCAGGACCAACTTTAAATTACAAGTCAGAAAAAGTGCTTTTCAGAGCAATGATGATTAAACAGGGCAGGATCCTATTCATTATCAGCTTGACGTGTTAAATAACAATAACAGAATTAAAGAGAATAAATAGAGAATTATAAAAAAGAAAAGAAAAGGAGATTTACAACAAATTACTTGGATTTAAGATCATTTTTTGAACTGACTAAAAAGCAGCGCAAATTACTCCAGGTCAAATGAAGAGTAATTGTGTTACTGTAAGTAACTGTGTTTTCCCCAAAACTGTGTGAAGAATACTGAAGAATTTTCCCATGGCATTTTGACAATCAAGACATATCACTGAATAAAACCACTAATACACATTACAGACGCAAGACAAAGTGTACATTAATTTACTTTTTACAGCATATCTAGAGGAAGGTACTTACCTTTTTATGGACATTAGCACCTCTTTTTTGGGAGAGGAGGGAGAGGAAGGGAAGCCACCTAAGCGTTTGTGCTGGACGTAGCCATTGGTCAGCGGTTTGGAGGGGAGAGCCTGTAACAGCTGACGAACTGGCATAGAAAAAAAACAATGACAGAGAGACTCCGATTAAAATTAAAATGCAAATATGCCAGGACTCCTGCAGCAAGTGATAGCAGTACCGTTTCCCTCTCCCACTCATCAGCCTCAGATTACACAGAGATCACGCCAGGTAAAAATGTCTATCTGACTTTTTTATTATAAAACAACAACTAAAAAAAGGAAGAAAATAGTGATCTTTCCACAGATGTATTCTTCTTTCACATGTAGACAAATGATTACTTACAAATCAACACAAAAGCACTGTCAAGGATAAGACAGGGTTTGTTACTCTCCTGTGACCTTTAGTTTGACACCTCAAGGACAACAGACTTGAATGACCTTCATGAAAAGGCTTTATGATTGCTTTATGTTCTAAAACCAATTATGCTCGTTCATGGTAAAAGTGTGGAAAACAGCTCCCTGCTAAACTAGCTCATGAACATAACAGTTTCCCACTAAACTACTAATCTACCCACTGATTAACACATTGTTATTTATGCACAGCAGCTGATTCAGCTTCTCTGCTAATTCAACTCCTCTTGCTTAGCTGATTCAGGTGTGTCAGTATTTGGCAATAATGGAGACGTGCTGTTCAATAGGCCCTGGGGGACTACTTTGATCTACAGAACTGATTTGATTACTCTTCTAATCTGAGTCTCTTTGGGATGCATGTTAACAGAATAAGTGGTGTTTGGGTAGGACCATGGCAGTGTCCTACGACCCATTTAACCCTTCTCTCTATGGTTCCCTGACTGTTCATTCTTATTGGGTACAGACACTCTAACTGTTCATTCTTATTGGATACTGACACCATTACTGTTCATTCTTACTGGATACTGACACCTTGACTGTACATTCTTACTGGATACAGACACTAACTGTTCATTCTTATTGGATACTGACACCATTACTGTTCATTCTTACTGGATACTGACACCTTGACTGTACATTCTTACTGGATACAGACACTAACTGTTCATTCTTATTGGATACAGACACCCTTACTGTTCATTCTTACTGGATACTGACACCCTGACTGTACATTCTTCCTGGATACAGACACTAACTGTTCACTCATATTGGATACAGACACCCTGACTGTTCATTCTTATTGGACACAGACACTCTGACTGTTCATTCTTATTAGATATTGACACCCTGACTGTTCATTCTTACTGGACACAGACACCCTGACTGTTCATTCTTATTGGACACAGACACCCTGACTGTTCATTCTTATTAGATATTGACACCCTGACTGTTCATTCTTATTGGACACAGACCCCCTGACTGTTCATTCTTATTGGACACAGACACCCTGACTGTTCATTCTTATTGGACACAGACCCCCTGACTGTTCATTCTTATTGGACACAGACACCCTGACTGTTCATTCTTGTTGGACACAGACACCCTGACTGTTCATTCTTATTGGACACAGACACCCTGACTGTTCATTCTTATTGGATACTGACACCCTGACTGTTCATTCTTACTGGATACTGACACCCTGACTGTACATTCTTATTGGATAGTGACACCCTGACTGTACATTCTTATTGGATTCAGACAACCTAACTGTTCATTCTTATTGGACATAAATATCCTGACTGTTCACCTTTGGTGGGTGCGGCCTTCCTCCCTGCGCCCTGAGTCAGCTCCTCGCAGGAGCCCAGTCTGCGCAAGGCGTCGGCCAGCGCCGCCTTGAGCAACTGGATCTCGTCCTCCTGCAGCTGCACACGCTGCTCCAGGTGAGACAGGCGGTCATCCATCTCCATCCCACTCCCCGCAGACACGTTATCATCTGGACAAGGAAGAGAGCCAATGGAAGCAAAGAGATGCACAAACAGATGAACAGAGAGAAAGAGGAGAGAGATGGTTGGAAGGAAGCGAGAGAGAGAAAGAGACATGTTTGGAGGGAAGAGAGAGAGAGAGAGAGAGAGAGTGAGACAGAGAGAGGGAGATGGAAGTGGGGACGGATGAAGAGAAGAGAGGAGAAGACCATTTAATTCTTCCTCCTCATGCCTTTGTCATTTGTGCTTGTCACTTGTCACTTTGGCCTGATTGAGCTCTTCGTTACTACAACAATCACATTTGAATATTTTAGCCATCAGCACAGACCAGTTCCCAGTGCCTCAGTGGTCCCAATTCAGCAGTCTGTTACTGTCTGTTCAACCACAGTAAATGCTTTCTACAAACTCTCCACATGTTTTATCAACATTTGTCTGTGTAGAACATCTGTTGTGGAAAAAGGGGAAATAACCTGTGTACAGTAAGACAATGATGGAGACAGAGAATGTTTACCCAAAACTGCATTTGCCTACTGATGCCATATTAGGCAAACTACTGACAGCTGTTATGTGTACAAAAGTTTGCACAATATGACCATACAAGATGCAAAGCAAAGAAACATTCTCAGTATTATGGCACAAGATGACAGCCCCTGCTACAGCTGGCACATTGTGCCTAAAAAACAACACAACACGAAATCACTGAGAACAGCTCTGCTGATTCATTCTAACCCGAACTGAGCAACTCTTTGAATATGCATGACTATACATAATTACAGCTTCACTTCGCAGTGGGTAAAAACTGGACCTTTACATCTGTCTGCTTCAGCTCTCCTCCCAGTCAAAGTGTCACATCAAATCATAAATTCATATCACTTCTCACAGAAAATGACATTTCAGGATTACACAGCCCGGGGCCAGAGCGGCAGTGTACAGGGTCTCAAAGCCATTCCCTTCAATATGCTCAACAGCTAATACATAAAAAGCCTAGCAGCAGGTGGCTAGCACGTTATAAACAAAAAGAAAGAAGAGTTTGAAATAAAACTGAGTGAGGAGGGGGAGGAAAAGAAGAAGATGAGAGCAGGAGAGGGGAGGGGTTTTGAAGATGAGAGGATCACAGTGTACTCTAGGACAAAAGAGGTCGAGTGGAAACTGGAAGCTTGCTGACTGAGCGTGCTAAAATATTCATTGGCAGTGAGCTCCGTTCTGCTTGTCTCTCCTTTCCACTCCTACCTGTCATTCCAGTTAGGGCTCAGTCCGTCATCTGGTCAGTCAAACACCCTGCTCTCTCTCCCGCTTTCCCTCTCTCTCTCTCCCTCTCTCTCCCCTGGGGATTCCTGAGGATGCTGAGTGGGTTTCAGTGGGGCTACGCTTCTCCCTGCTCTCTCTCTACTCATCCGGCTCCTGCCGTGCCTGGACCCACCCTCTGTCTCCTTATCCCCTCCCTCCCTGTACTCCGCTCACCATCCACAAAGCCTGGAGGAGTAATGTGTTTGTAACAGGACACTGCTCCCTCTGGCTGCCCCAGTGAAGTGCTAGTGGCCGCCCAGGCTGCTGCTGCTGGTGTCTGAATCAGGAAAGCTTGGCTCGGATCCAAACCTGCCTAACGATGCAGTGGCCAGGCACTACCAGGAAGTGTGACCGCAGAGGCTACACTGCAGTCTCCTCCATCAACAACACACGTATATTCATACACACACAGATACACACACAAACACACACACACACACACACTAACATATGCATACATCCAAACTCTCCCTCTCTCTAACACACAGACATATAGACACCTAAATGCACATTCAGCGGGTGAACATACAGACAGCCACCCATATAGAGGGTAAGATCGCGGACTTGTACATTTAGAGTCTCCAATTGATTAACAGTCCAATTTTTACGTGCAGCAGCAACAACAACAACAACAACAACAACAACAACAACAAAACCAGCGACAGATATTCTATGCTGTGAAACAATTAGGAACTGTCCCAGAGAGGGGGAAATGACAAGCATATCTCACTGCTAAATGTCACTGAGAAACCATCCAAAATACGACAGATTAAGAAGTATCCATGCCTGAAACACCACTGAACCAGCTTGTCTTTGAAATGGACACCACAGCAAACCGACAACCTCTATTTATCCGGCTTTGACTAAAACACATGACTGTTTGTGACACAGTACACCCCTGAACCAACCGTCCATCTGCTATTCTGATTTAATCTGATCATCTGTTACTGGAACCCACTATTCTAGCATCAGTGCTTTTCAACACAGGATTTAGAAAGTCTCAGTTCAGCTATGGAAATCCAACAATGTAATGGTATATCTAAAAAATGTCTCTAAAAATATATCTAAAATAATAACATTTTGACATATAACACTGAAATGCTGACCAACGTGACTAGCAGATTTGGGCGCTTCTGTCTTGGCAGACAAAAGCGTTCCATCTGTGAAAATGTTCTCTCTGCTTGAGGTGCTGAAGCCATGGTCTGTTGGCAGTCCTGAGTGAACAGAATGGATCAGTCATTGTTTTCAGCCACTGTCTCCTGTTTGTCCTTAGACCACAAAACATCAAAACATGACAAGAGATCAGAACTGATCTTTCGGATGAAGCTCTATCAATCTTAGAACATCTCTGATCAGCAATCTCACAAGTTGAAAATCAGTTCTGTTGACAGTGTAAAGGACAAAATGACCCCCCCCCCCCCACACACACACACACACACACACACACACACACACCCATCATATATGAAACCAGAGATTTAAAATGAACATTGTCAATTTTTTTTACAGTACAAACTAAAACCTTAATGATATTGGTAAAACTAAGCCTTTATCTTCCAATACGCTTACCACTAGTACACATTTCAGGTGTCAAACTGTGTCTTTTTTCTGTCTTAAATTATGACTAGATTATTAAGAAAGATGAAACCTGGTGTTTGAAAATGAATAGTATAATAGTATAATGTAGCCTTTGTCCTTTTGTCTCAATATTTCAGTACTGATACTAACGCTGTTGTGGTAAGGGCAAACAATTGCATCACCCGATCACTGAACACTTCATGGTGATTTTGCACAGATGTTGATGAAACAGAAAAAAAGTGATGGTCATCAAATATTGTATTAAAAACCTCTGACGTGATGACATATTCAGTATAGTACTCAATTTGACAAAATCATTGAGAAAATGTTTCAAGTGTGACGATTTAGGAAGGTTTTTATTCTGAATGAAGCCTGATTGTGGCAGCTTCCATCATGTGCAGGTGTTTGATCACCTGACCCAACGATTTACACGATTATTTCAACACGCGTTTCAAGGACAATAAGTACAGGTATTTGTTTAATCCTGCTTTTTCATTACCTATATGTCTGAGAAATATTGGGTTTTCAGAACAACGTCGGGAAAAAGTTATTTCAGTCTACGGGCGCCTACAGCCTTTCTGACTGTAACAATGGCACCATTCGCCTGCGTTGTGTTTGTGTGGAAATGTCATTTACATCTGCAAAAAAAGACTTTCTGTCGAACAAATACAACTCCCTCGAATAATCAGTTATATCAGAAACGGTCTGTGGTGTAAAGAGAAAGACACAGCTTGATCAAAGTTGTAAATATAGCCAGCGCTACGCTGTTACACATTGTACATGAAAAAATCGAGAGCGGTCATCCTCAACATCGAACATATCTGCGTGCATTTGATGAATCATTACAATAAAGTCGTTTTGACAAAAGAATGTGAAGAGACAGCAAGACGTTGTCTTAAAGGTTTTCATCGTGAATGCATTCATAAGGACGGTCGGTTGCTAACTTACCATTGCAATACCGTAGGAGGAGAGAGCTGTTGTCATAAAGGTTTCCACACGATGCGATTCTCTCCGTCATTTTCCGAATTTCTTGTCATAGACCTTTATCAGCGTTTTCTGAACCCTGTCACCCTGAGTTCCGTTTGTCTGTCACTTTCTCGACATCCACAACACCTTCAACACATGTCCACTGGTATCCCTTTACGACTACCTGCTCTGCGTATCTGTTTCTATAGCAACTACCTCACTGCCGTGCTGTCATTGGAAACACTGAAAATAGGTGTTGGACACCTCACAGGCAACAAGCCACTGTTGCTCGTAGCTTTTAAATTTCATGATGGTGCACCTTTAGATAGTCAAATTATGTCAATTATCTCTGCGGACTCCATAGCACATGACCATCAATTGACAGGAGAAGCTTGCAAATGAGAAGACAACACACACGCGATATATTGAGTTACCAAATAAACCAAAAGTATATAGGTTTGTTTTTCAAAATTGTACAAATTATGAAATAACATCATCGTTTAACCAATGGGTGAGTTGAGTCATTGGAACGATCACACAGGTAATTATCCAGGTGTCTGAAAAGTTGTGCCTCCTAATTATGTTTTTGACTAAATTGCAACGCAACTTCTCGTCGGTAGAGGGCCACGTCGGCCTATTTAATTCTGAATAGGCCTAGACTTCCAAATAGACCAGTCTAATCAACGCGCCAGTAAATGGCATGCTTACGCTTACGTCTCGCATGTCTAGTAATTAGTGGATAATATGTCTACCTTGTTACTATTTTTATCCACTATTACGAGACTCCTCAAGGTAGTTTCATATAGGGATTACCTGGTAACCAAGAAGTGGTTAAACCTCGTGCGCGTTTGGACTCTTTTGGTGAAGAATTGGTTTGAAGTGTAGATAGTTTGTTAATACATTGTACTACTTCCGTGAAATATGTGGGTTAATTCAAAGCCTATGTCACGAAAGGCTGGTTCCAGTGAACGTTCTGTTGATTTTGTTTGAGGTCACAACGTTGATAAAGTACCAAACGTATATCCAGCTCCGTCTGAGCTATTTCAATCAATTATCGCACAGTTTTATCCCTGTGGGTATCAGCGTGAAAAAGTCAATAGAAGCATCAGAATCAAATGTTAACTGAATATAGCATGGGCCAGTCAGTAACTCAGTTTGGGCTCAGGGTAAGACCTATAAATGCACTCTGGCAACTTAACAAAGGACATCATCTAAATCAAGACAAATGATAATCCAGAACTGGATTAGACAGGGACTAGTGGTTATCCGTGTGTAGACTGATGGTCAATGTGCCTCACAGAGGCAAGTGCATGAACGCACACAATCACCCTCACATTGTGCTAAAACTATATCATGACCTAAGTTTGTGACCTCAGTGATGAGAGACTATGGCTTTTGGGGGGCCTTAAAGGTATGTCACTTCCATCTCCAAGGGAGGTGGGGCCTCAGGATTTAGGCGGGACCATCGTTGCTTCAATTATGTCTACGCCCCCTCTAAAACAGGGGCCGCATTAAGGGTGAACAGCAGTCACGGGAGTCCCTGGAGGCTCCTGATCACTCCCCTGAAGGGTCATCTGCCTTCTACACACTGACAGATAACTGGAACCCTGTGAGAGGTAAGGGAACTGGGGACGAACAGGAATGTATTTGTGAGTATTACAGACACATAGTGTTGAGAGTTGTTGATATCTCAAGGACCCTGAATGGCTATACGGCCCACGACTTCTTTCCCTTCCTCTTTTGTTTTTTGGGTCGACGCTGCATTGATTACGACTGCCGGAGCACTAGTTCTGCACTTGAATCAGAATCAAAGTCATTCTAAAACATCTCAGAAACTCCACCGCATGCCTTAGTTTGCTTAACTGTTTTGTTCCCTCTCTTCTTTTATCTTCACTTCTTTGCCCTAACTTTGGGTTATCCATTCTACACTGTAAATGTCTATTCTATGTGCTGGCCAGAGGAGGGTGGGCTCCCCCTGTTGAGTCTTGGTTCCTCCCAAGGTTCGTTCTCCTGTTCACTTTATTAGGGAGTTTTTCCTTGCCACTGTTGCCTTGGGTTTGATCACTGGGCATTTAGGCACTGATTGCTGTTGTTTGTAAAAAGCGCTATGCAGTTAAACTTGAACTAGTGTTGAGGTGGTGGGAAGCCTTCAGAGGTTTGACATGCATTGTTTCTTTAGTCTCTAAAATACAAAGCTTAACAGAAAAAAGATTTTCTTCTTCATTGTTTCTAACCTTGTTGTCTATGTTCATCACTGAGCTGGTCGAACTGGTCAAACTGGTTCATTGCTAAAGATCCATAAACGTTTGTAAAGAGAAAAACAGAACCAGTGAAATAATGGTAAATAATAAATGTTATATGCATTGCTCTAATATGTGTGAATCCTTATTCAATAAGTCATATGATGATTAAATCATTGGATAATCCAGTTCAATCAAGTAGGTTACATGATTTAAAAAGGAAAGGTGCATGTTTAGCAGTCTTTGTGTAGGTGTTGAACTGGTTTGTGGTGGTGACACAGATATTACAGTTGTGATGAGTGCAGGAGTTTGTCAGGATGTTTGATCACTCACTGTTGACAGCTCAATGACACGAAGATCTGACCTGTGTTCTCTGAACATTGTCATGGTCCTGATGATGAGCCGTTATTCAGTGTTATACCCAAACATGGCATGCAGGAGACATGAGGAGTAGCTCTGGTTTTCAAACTTTAATCTTCACTATTTAATTCAATTAAAACATGTGAACTTCCTCTCGTTTCTGTGATGTGAGGGAAACAGAGAGCACAGGGGCCACAGAAGAGTGTTCAAAGAAGGTGTTCTTTCTTTCTTTCTCTCTCATTATCTTCTCAGTTTTTCATGCCAAATTACCCATGATCTCTCATGAGACGGTCCAGCTAAGAGAATGTGAAGCCAGTCCCCTCAGCTTATCACACCAGAGCAGGGTAGTGTGTGTATATATGTGTGTGTGTGTGTGTGTATATATATATATATATATATATATATATATATATATATATATATATATATATATATATATATATATATATATATAAAAGGAGCTGAGTCGTGTTTATTAAAAAAAGGAGCTGGGTAGTGTTATGGAGGTTAATGTGCTCAGAGGAGAGTGCTATTTGCACAGTGATGCTCACCACCACACGGGTTCCTGGCAGTACTTTGCCCTCAGATATTCTCATAAATCAAACTGACAGCCTGCTGGTGGAGCTAGCTTAACACTGAACATCTGCAGCCTTTCTGACTGTAACAGTAGCTTCATTGGCCGGCGTAGTATTAGTGTATAAATGTCGTTTACATCTGCAAAAGAAGACTTTCTGTTGAGTGAATGCACTTAATGCCCTGTGGAGGCCTGGTATTAATAAAACTGTGAGGAGCAGTCTGAGTGTACGGCTGTACTGAGCAGTCAGACGATTACGCCATTTGACTTCATTCTGCGACGTGACAAAAGCCTCTCATGAAATCAATCAGTATGTAATTTGAAAAAAGAAAAGAAGAGAAAAGACTATTCTACAGAATGGCTGCTGGAAATAAACCTTTTTGAAATAAATGTTTATAAAATATTTTTAAAAAATGAAAGTAAAAGTGGAAAGCATGAAATGTCATTTTAAAAAATCTTAAAAATACCTTAGAATAATGCTATACATTTTTAAAAAATCAATTTTTAAAATGGTGTTATGATTGCATAATTTATTATTTCATAAATTCATTACTTCATTTAAATTTTATTTGTTTAATAGGCAGTTTCATTTTGTTCACACTGGTCCTCCACAACACAGAGTTTCTTCAGTTAATGCTAGACAGATTTGCTAAAAGTGTACACAAACATCAAGTATAATAAATCTATGGTCTATGGGGGTTTGGGCTCTGCTATTGGTTCAACTTATGAAGTTTGAACAATAAACAGAAACATAATACGTAAAAAACCAAACATTGCGTCTGAAAACAGGCTCATTCCTGTTTGTTTGTTTTGGCTGCTGTGGCCAGGGTGTTACTTCATAGATCTGTCTGCATCGTGATCCCTCTGCAGACTCACGGTGTGACTGACAGTCTGGGAGCAGGTGACAGACTTCACATGATGCTTCCCTAATTTATTTCAAGCTCTCACGGGTCTGCAGTAGTGGAGCAAACTGGACCTTCTTGAGAAGGAATAAAGGAATAGCTGGACAGGAATTCCACTGATTCTGCAGTGATTCCAGTCTTACACCTGCAGTATGGTTAATGCAGTTGTAACCTTGTTCCTGTGATGTGTTCATATGGTGATAGAAAAACCCAAGATCCAATTACTGACACAGATACTTATTTATCCAGGCTACTAGTCCCTGAGTTGGTGCAAGACAAACTGTCCCTCTTGTCACGGGCTACAGTCTGTTTGAGTCCACACGTTTGGAGCAGTTTTTGGCTCTGATTAATGCGGCATAACTGGCTCTCACAGATCCTCATTATGGGAGTTGTTCATTGATGCACAGTTTGGACAAGCTGGGCCCCAGTGTTGTGACTGCAGTCTTTCATTTATGTCCATTACATAGATGCCCATTCATGTCCTGGTGCCCGGAGCCCATCTGTCTCATGCCGACTGCAGGGATAGCTCACCAGCATGGGAGAGTAAACACCTCTGATAGCTCCTGGAATGTGGATGGCTTCTGTTCAGCATTGGCAAAGAGAGATGATAGTGTTTCTCTTTTTCATTGTTCCCATGCTTTTAATCACTATAAAGTCAGGAGTAATTGGGTGAAGACGACTCATTTGTGAAAAACCACTCCACTACCCTCCTGTGTGGAGCTGTTACAGCTGGAAACATACAAGAAGAGACAGCCAAAAACAAAAACATTTACGTCAAAGCAACACATCCAGATTAAGAATCATGAGAGCAAACATGTCAAAAATCAGTTTTGTTTTGTTTTGGTTTTTTTCTGAAAAGATGTAGTGATATGTTGACTTGAAAATGATCCCATCCCTTCCCTTCCCATCTTTTCCCTCCTTCTCTGAGTAATGTAATTTTGCAGTACTCACTTTGTATCTCTTTGTGTATGAGTATACAGTACACAAGACAAAGTCACTTCCATAATCAGTATGAATTTATTTTTTGATCCAGCAAGGACAAGGTATGGCTAAATGACAAAATAAAGGGAACATTTTGGTAAATGAGGGATGTGAAGTAGATTAAAAACAGGTGCTTCCACACAGCTGTGGTTCGTGGGTCAATCAAGCCATTAACGTGCCATTAGGGTCAAGTATAAAAATCCTGAAGCTGTCCAATCACCTTGTCTACAATGGCCATCTGAGGAGATCTCAGTCACTGTGAAAGAGGAGTGACAGTGAGGGCATGTTTGGCAGGAGCTGCATGTGACAAAGACCACTCAACTCTCTGATCATTCATAAAGGAACAGTCGTTAAGGTAATGTTGGTGCAGATGTCTGAAGGAAAGGCATAATCAGCCAGGGTCAGCTATGGTCGAACGAGCATACACCTCAACCGTGATGTCCACGCAAGGCAAAACTGATTAGCATCTGCTAATCGCTGGACTGCATATTTCTTGCGTGAGATCATTGGATTGTTTGTTCAATGACAGTGTGCTGAGGTACTTCACAGGGAGGGTTATTATGGGCAGGCTGTAGGACATAAACCTGTTTTTACAAAGCCAGTGGTCTACTGAGCGGGGGGGGGGGGGGGGGGGGGGGGGGGGGGGGGTTGTTCAGATGCGTCATTGCTTACACTGCAATAAGCAAAAGAGTGCATGTGTAGAGCGACAAAAAGAACCCCACAGGTCTGTTTGTTTCCACATGGACTCTGACAGCGCTGTTGTGACGTGGGGTGCGTTTTCCAGGCACACTTTAGGTCCACTCAACCCTTCAGAGAGGAAGGTAAACACTAACAAATGCTGCACCATTCTAAGTAATCCCTTTCCTCCTGCACTGAGGGATTCCTGTCCCAATGAGAATCTCTTCCAGGATTACAGAGGCCCCTTCCACCAGACATGAGCGGTCGCCATAATTCTGCGTGTGCTGTCTCCGTCAGATCTCCACCCATCTAAACACTTATGGAAGGTTCTGGAGCGGCACCTGAACTAGCGTTTTTCCATCACGGTTAACAAAATCTCTAACGATGGAATTTCTCAAGTAAAGGTTGTGTTTCTTCTCTCCTGTCAAGGTCCAGACACCTGTGTAACCTGTGCCAGCTAACTTTGTAGCTGTTCTGATGCTTGTAGTGGCTCAAAGCCCTATCAACACACCCCATGTTTTTTCTTTGGTTAAATGACTGTGGAGATGTCGGTTTGTATGTAGTCAGAGGACCATAAAGGTCAGTCTACAGGATCTTTTAGGACAAACCTTGGGCCTGTACCAGCCATTGCTTTGCCTCCTTGCATCTGACATTCATGCTATGCTTTGCTACCTC
Organism: Chanos chanos; assembly: GCF_902362185.1. Lineage (NCBI taxonomy): Eukaryota > Metazoa > Chordata > Actinopteri > Gonorynchiformes > Chanidae > Chanos > Chanos chanos. Next base: position 20,826,119 of record NC_044500.1, on the reverse strand, counting down.
TGTAGTCCACACAAAGGCTTAAGGTATTTTCACTTGTGCTCAGCTTCAGTCCTTAACTCACTGAAATTGAGAAATGCTGTGGGATGTAATAAGGCAGAAAAAGAACCCGATCTTACTGTGATGTTTCTCTCAGTCGTACGGACTTACATTAAGAATGCATGCCAGTCATTACCTCACTCTGCTTACATTAAGAACGCATGCCAGTCATTACCTCACTCTGCTGGCCACACCCACCTGCTTGTGGGTGGAAAGATGTCTTTTACCTGAGTTGCTGGATAACTCTGATATGCCCTCGGCATGAAAACCCATATCCGTGCTAAGCCGATCAAAGCCGGTGACCGAACCTGAGAGCAGAATTTCAGCTGGGATCCTGCCTTCTCTAATGTATGGGTCAAAGCCTTTGACCGGAGACTGGTCATGCCCATGAAAAAGCCCTCAGTGTTTTTTTAGACCCCTGCTGTGTAAGTGATGACAAGAGAACTGAATATCACTGTCAGTTAGTATAGCATGGTGGAGAAGCTCACGGTATGACGCGACCTTATGGAAGAGATTAATTCAGTTTGTCTGCTCATGCATGGTCCAGTACGCTTCTGTCTGCATTCCCACAATGTTGATCCAAACCTTCTCCGGCATACTTCTCAAGATTGGCTAATAGCGTTTGAAAGGGCCCCATCAAAACGGCTGTGTTTCATCCTGAAGCTGCTTTCAATGAACCACGTTCTCAGAACCTTCGTTACAATGGTTACATTGTCATATACATGCCAACCTATGAAAGCAGAGTGACCAGGCTGTGAAAGAAATCCAGCTCTTCCATTGGCTTAAAGTGAGCCTGCTAGTGCTGTCTGTGCTACACCACATAGCCCTGTGGGTGAGCCCTCTGTTTCTATTACAAGAAAATGACCAAATACAAATGTTTTAATCCCACAATATGTGTTAAACTCACAGGATAACCTTTTTTAGACTTTACTCAGCCAGCCTGCTGCGTGATTTAGTTTGTTCAGCCACTGTCATTCACCACCCTGCTAACTGATTTGTATCTATTATTCTAAGTTTCATTAAATATAATGTAATGTCTTTTCCAGGACTCTTAAAAGGAATTCGAATCAAGCAACTATTCAGATAACTTATACAACATTATGATGTTTGTCTAAGACCCGCTTGGTAGCATGTTTGGTTACTGAACAGACCATCACATGAATGGAGTGGCGTGTCTGACTTGCTGACAGCTACCTGCCCACACAGACGCAGACTGTTCCGCTCTGTTTTGTGTCTGTGATGTGCTGAAATATCTATGGCATCTACTCAGGCGAGACCAAAATTCATCCTTTTGCCTTTACAAAATGCTCATTAAAAGTCAATTTACTTTTACTTACTTCTAATGTAGTCGTTAAAATGTCATCTTACTTTCTGAAATAGATGTATTTTCACTCCCCCTCTGTAACTCTCTCTCTCTCTCTGAGCTAAAGAAAAAGACAAATATGAATTGTCTGTGAAAGATTATGATGGTATAATTTACCTCTCACTGAGATCTCGAGTTTTCTGGCTTCTGTAACTGGTAAGGGCAGATTGCTTGTGTTGGTGAAAATCAGCAAAATGGGAACTAACTTTTCTTTCTTTCTTTTTTTCAGATCACAGTCATAAAGCTACTTAACACATCATGGTTATCACTGATTATATTATCATTTGTATATTCCTGCCAAGGTATTTCTTACCAAATTCCAAACCGTGTTGATTGTGGTTGTCCTCCAACTTGGGCCGTACTCATTTGAATACTTTAATTGTTTAACTATGAGTACTTCAGTTATGTAAAAGCGCTGTGTATCGACCTTAGCAGTTGATCAAAATCACTCTTTTGACAATATTGGTTGATCCACCAGTTTGCAGGTAAAGGACCATATCAGCCCAGAAATTCCAGTCTGTTCTTCTATCCCACTGATCAAGGCGGTTTTCACTGAAATGAAAAAGGAGAAGAATGTCAGGTTATGGTTTTACATAGGAGTTAGGAAGTTGTGTTGTTGGTTGCTTGTAGGAATTGGCTATTTTTATTATCTCACAGAAATGTGCTCATAAGGAGGAAATAGCTTTGTGAATCAAGGCAGTTAAATGAAGAGAAAGGAAAAGCAGAAGGAGGAATGCAGTGGATGACAGTACCTGCCCAAAGCTTGCTCCAGTGTCATGGAGTTAAGAGGAGAAAAACGTTTGCAAGCTCCATCATGCTCCTCTTTTATACCTGATAATCTAGCTCTGTGCTTTTGATGCAGCTTGACTGACATGGGAGGGAGAGAGAGAGAGAGAGAGAGAGAGAGAGAGAGAGAGAGAGAGAGAGAGAGAGAGAGAGAGAGAGAGAGAAAGAGAGAGAGAAAGAGAGGGAGGGAGAGAGGAGCTCTTTCAAAATCTATGGAAAAGAATGTGTTATTTCTTAGCTGTACTTAAGAGTGTTTGTTTGTTTTCTTGTGTGCATGTGTGTGTGTGTGTGTGTGTGTGTGTGTGTGTGTGTGTGTTTGTTTTAAGCTGCTTCTCAAAATTGTTTTTTTTTTTTTAACAATTGTGTACAGCACAAATAACCAAAAATGAACAGACGACATTTTGTAAACATCTAAAGGATTTGAAATACGCTCTCTCTCTCTCTCTCTCTCTCTCTCTCTCTCTCTCACCACCTTAATAATTATATTTAGGGAGAATCTTAGGTGTATGAAGTGCTGCAGGGATTTGAGTATTTACATTTCCTTGGTGATTAATCGAGTGTCTCTCTTATGTAACATCTGTGTTTTAGCTAGTGTCAGCCAAGAACACACGCAGCTTTTTGTCATTGTCTGGGACGAATGGCTGAGTTTACACTTTAGGTACATATCCATGGACAGGTGATTTGTGTAAAAATATTTTAGAGAGTGATAGCTTTTGTTCTGCTTCTTTTTGTATTGTAGGTGTGTGTTGTGATTGGCCAACTGACAGAGGTTCAGACTCTTCCATAGCTTCTTAGCCCTGACATGACACACAACCCCTAGGCCTTAAGAGACACTACACTGGGACAGGAGAGAGAGAGAGAGAGAGAGAGAGAGAGAGAGAGAGAGGGAGGGAGAGAGTGAGAGAGAGAGAGAGAGAGAGAGTGAGAAAGAGAGAGAGAGAGAGTGAGAGAGAGAGTGAGAGAGCTCCCAGGCCAGTATTTGTGCCCGTCCAGTTGTGTTGTGTGTTTGTGACATACCCACCAAGTGACCTTTATGCTGAACTGCTTTTTGGTAATTTATGACTGTTTTGACCTCTTTGTCTCCGTTGCATCTCTGGCTGTTTCAAAGCACCTTATACCTGGTCACTGAGACTTGGGCATCATAGTATGTTTCTATGACAACCACTTTAATTAAATGTTACCCTAGTATTCATATAAAACAATGTCAGAATTAAGTTTCTTCTATATGCACGTGGCTATGAATATTATTCAGTATCTAAGCATTATCTAATAATATTTCTTAATAATGCGTCAACTTGGGAGCTGTACCAATGTGGAGGCGGCCCTGTTTTTACAGTTATTATGCTTTGTTTATGAAACTGTCCTGAAAAGTGGTTTAAGCTGAACCCTTCCAAGCCACAGCTCTAGGTTGGGATGTACTTGTTTGTGAGTCATTTTTTCAGCATGGGTGTTGAAGCATGTCGCTAACCCTAGTGTGGAGCCTTCCAGCTGCACTAGGCTCTTAAGAATACTGGGCCAGTGAGGGTTTGAGTCCATGAGAATGTTTTGACATGAGAGAGTTGAGTGTAGGAAGTCAGCCAAGTAGTGTTGCATTTGGCTTGGTGCAGTAATTCTCAGGTGGATCCGTCAGGGTCCAGTGTGAGTCGTTAACACTTGAATTTTGTGGTTGCTGTTTTAAAGACTGATGAAACAGGTTTTATGCCTAGAACACCTAAGTTCTCCTGGTAGTTTTAAAACAAGTGGATGTTTTAGATGACTGTATCAAGCACTGTGTACCTGTTAAAGTGTTTTATACACAGTCAAATTTAGTTACAAGTAAAATCAGCTCATTGTTTACATTTTTACTGTTCTTAAAAGTGTTCATGGATTCCTTCTAGATGAAGCATGTTGTCACACCCCCATATCTCTGGCCAATCAGTGCTCTGCTTTGTCAACCCAACATCCACTAGCTCAATCAGCTCATTATTTTATTATCATTTATGCCTGTTGCCTGTCCATTATCTCATTATGTCTCCAGTGTAAATACTCTTCGTTTTCCATCAGTCATATGTGAAGTCTCTCATATGAGTTTACCAAGCTGTTTTTCCTTGTTAGTCTAGTTTGTTCCTGTTAGCTCTCATATTCCCAGAGTTCCTCTGGCCCTTGTTAGTTTCCCTGTTCCTGGTAGTGCTCCTGCTCTTGTATGACCATAACCTGTTTACTGATTCTGATTCTTAGTCTTGTTCCTGTTTATCGTGCCCTGAACTCTGTCTGGTCTTGACTTTGACTCCGGATTGGGTTTTTGAACGAGGTCAGCCTGCGCTTACATCCAGCCTCTCTGAATCTGTGACATGTATAACTTTGGTTATACTCAAACCCGTTACCATCTTAACTTCATTTCCAGTCAAAGCTTTTTTTTGGAGGAGCTTTGAAATGAAAACATTGGCAAATCCTCACAGTTCTTTTATATTTTGCCCCGTCAGCCACCATTCAGATGTGTTCCTTGGAGTCGAACATAAATCCAAAATCTCTCCGTCCCTACTGTAAATTAACTAAACTCATTAAAGTCAATTTAACATAGCATGTCACTCTGAGCCTCCACTCTTTTATGTTCCTTGCACAGGTAGCTTACTGCTCTGTGGTTCAACGTTGGGGCTAGTTTATTCTTTTCTTTGTGCTCTCTAACACCATTTGCCTTTCATTCTGTATTATTGTTCTGGCTTTGAACTAAACTTAAAAGCTAGCAAAGTTCAGTATTTGAAGAACAAAAGACAGAATGCTGCAGTGCTGTGACTGTATGAATAGTATTAAATCTAAACAGCAACTTGAGGTTTTCAATCCGAATGCCCTTGAACCTCACTTAACCGACACAGCCGTTACCATAGTAACATCAGCTCAAAAACAGACATGGATGAGTACATAAGGAGAGGACAGATGTGACAGACAGAGGGGCTCAGTGACCTCTGACCTCTGTCTTACAAATGCGCAGACTAATATGTCATTTCTTTTTATTTCTGTTATCTCAATGGCGTGGGTCTATTAGGAGCCTGTTAATAAATCAACTTCATTGCGTATTTTGTAAAATGAAGGTTGCGGGTGATGAGGAGTGCCTCTATTTCACATGACACTCTGAGCCCTCAGGTCCAGCCCGTGTTAACAGGAAACGTGTCAAGTGGGATTTGCATCATACATTGTGTTGAGACATGAGTCTCTGGTGACAGGTCACAGAACCTTTTATACATTTCACACACACACACACACACACACACACACACACACACACACACACACGTCAAATGATGAATGATTAAAGTATAAATAAAATGATCTGTATAGTTGTATTGCTATCATATGACCTGTATAGCGGCATTGTTGTCGTATCAGATCATGTGACAATGATATGCATCTGTATAAGCAAGTAAATACCGCAATAATAATGAGCTGTTCTGCCGTAAGACTTTCTTTTAGAAAGACATAGCAAAAGAATATATGTGGGTCAATGATTATACAGCTGACTGGGCTAAACTGGGTGAGTGTGACGCAGAGCTCACCAGAAACCAGTAGACAGGATGTAGCTTGCTCACTCACCGGGTATAGTACGTGTTGACATGTCAAATGGTACTGGGATGTAGGGCTATTTGTTCTGCCACACTTACCGCATCCCTCGATATTGTGCAATGAATATGCATAAACAATGTATAAACAATGCATAAACAATGTAAAACAATGCAGCTGGAACATCAGCTTTTCAGTAAACAAATAAACAAACAAATACATAATCAAATAGGTCATTTCCTTTTTGACTTTTTTTTTTAGGTCATTTCCTTTTCTTCCTTTCGTATGTTTTCTCCCTTATCTTTTGTGTGAAACTTTATCAATATATTCTTTAGTGTATTGCAGGTTATCATGATCATATATCAATGAACTGATAGAAGCATTTTTTTTATCTCCATTTATGACAAAGGCATACAACACAAACCTTACAGGATCCAGATGTGAAGTCAGTCAGTAGCACATGCTTATCTGTGAGTGTGCACTGAGAGAGCTGAGAAGAGAAAGATTCAAATCTGACCAGACTTGACTTCTCTGAACTGCTGGATCTTGTGGGTTATGTGAAAAAAGGAGGAAACCAACAAACAGTCTCAGTGCTGAGAGTGCATATCTACATATAAGGCTGGTTTTTCCAGCTGGGGATGGAGAGCAGTCGTGAGCTGTACTGTATTCTGAGTGGAAGATCTCCACTTTTGTCTGTGGCAACGTGCTACTCTTTGCCCTGTGGAACGATAGAACGCCTGACATAATTCACCAAAAGAAACGGAACTTTGGAGATAGTGAGAGAAACACAGAGTCATAGAGGATATTACAGACTGAATTAATTGAAGACACAAAGACATGAACAAGTAAGTCCTTTTTCATTAATGGCCATCTCTCACAATGTATGCACCGCTCGTTTGAGAATTACAATAAATCTCCTATGTGCTCTGTGCTCCACAGGGTCTGGTTCTGGGGAAAATGTCAGCGTGTTCTATCTGTTATGTGGAACAGTGACTAATTGGGGTCAAATCTGATCTTCTGTGGGGGTGAGTGAGTTGGATGTAACATTGCAGTCCATAGAAATAATCTGAGCTGGTCAATGGTTCTTTTGTATTTAATATTTTGGATATTTACTGGTAATAGTAATGTAATTAAAAAAGTAATACTACTCTATTAATTAACATTATGTTTCAGTTTGAACTCAGTAAGGAGAGGGGCATTACAAGTACAACAGTTTCTCTCTACCATATCTATAATGTATATAGACTGCAGCAAAAGGCTCAGGAAGGTTTGTGCAGGTCCACACTGGCCTGTTATTCAGTAATACAGGAAGAGCTTAGATCAAAGAGTCAAATTCTGCCTGACTTCAAAGTATATTAATATGAGGTTTAGTTTAGTGGAGCAGTATTTAAAGGTCTGTTAACTACGGAGCATTATTGCGGTAAACCTCTCACAGGTATCCTCACAAGTGTCATCTCTCACCAAAATTATACCACAATGTCCATTTAAAAATAAGAATTAAAAAAAAAAAATATGAGATGGATAAATGTAGCTTAACAAGGGCTAAAATGCAATTTGCCACAGGCTGTTAATGAAAAATGTCTATCAAACCAGGTGCTGAAAAATAGAAACAGTGTCTCGTGAGTCATGTTAATGTCAAACGACACAGCTAAGACTCAGCTAATCCTTTTTATCCCCCAGTGACAACATAAGATAGCACTCTCTGAAAGTTTTCTTTTTGTTTTTTTGTTTTGTTTTGTTTTGTTTTGTGTTGTTTTGTTTTGTTTTTTGTTGAGTTACATTCCATATTAACTTTGAGAGATCCATTTATATCATTTTAAGTAAAACATTACCAGTTATTTCAATACAAGGACAGAGCCTAAGTGATGTAGCCAGTGGCAAGTATCTGTCCCACTGATTTTCTCTAGTTGATAAATTACAGATGACCCCCTTCCAGACATCTCTGCTTCTCACAAGACGTACCTCTGTAGATACACACAGTGATATGGGTTAGTCTTTGTGTGTAGTTTATGTAAAGTACATATATCTACTAGAGGTGTACAGATACGTCATTATCTGTATCTGTATCTGTTCAACCAACAAAATTATCTGTCTCTGTGTCTGCATTCAGATAGTAGACCAGAGGTGGGCATGGTTTATACCGGAAGTAAATCAGGCAAATGTTGTATCTTCTAACCTAATTTTACTTGGCAATGCAATTTTTGTGTCTTCAAAGCATCAAATTGATTTAATATAGGCATGCTGTGTTTGTGACTCTTGATGTGTTAAGGTTACTGCAGACCAGTAGGGAAATGACTATTTTACAACAGTAATTTGCGCTGATTCAGTGGGGGCGACAACAAAATATAGCGATCACTTTTCAATAATGTCTAGGCCTGGTAATTTAAATACTTTCGACTGGGTTTTTCTATATGGAGGAAATTAACACATATAGCTAAAAACTACAGGTTCTAAGCTTCGTTTTGATTTATAGGTTGTAGGGGTAATCCAGCTGCCACACCAGGCATTTGTCTCGTTAGCTTCTGCACCTGACTTGTTGGGGGCAACTACAGAATATCACTTTTCAATAATGTGTAGTAAATGAAACAACTAGTTTGTGAAATCAAAGTCCCATGTTGCAAACAGAATGGGCATTTATATTTTGTGGCCATCCACAATGACATGAATTGATTTGAGAAAACATAATGGCTGACACCAAGACATGTTTTGTTTTTTCGACCCCCCCCCCCCCCCCCCCCCCCCCCCCCGTAACAAAGAGCAGCTTCAGGTAGAAGAAGTATCTATTTCCATCACATGATTTGTGCTTTCCCGAATGATGTATTCAGATTCAAGTACATCCCTAATATCTGCACACCCATCTGTAGACTCTACACATCACTAGAATCAAGCATCCAGTCTTGACAGGATAACCATATTGTGTCAGTGCTCAGTAAAAATGACACCTATTGCTTGAACCATAAGAGTATCCGTTTCTAAATTATTTCTAATCCAGAACTACACAGTAGAATATGCAAGGTTGTTTGGAAAAAAATTGTCTCTAGTCACCACAAAATATTTGATTTGTTGTCTTCAGATTGCTGTTATCTACTTGTGAGGAAAAGGGCAGAAACAGGCCAATGGTAACACCTGCTGAGTAGCTTTTAACAAATTTTACATAACACCACACATTTCATCACAGATACCAGCACTGCTAACTGGCAATTGGCAAGCTATGGGATTAGCTGCTTGATTTCAATTTACAATGAATAAGATATCTCACTATCAATATGTTTCTTCTGTCACTAGAGTTCTATTACTCCTGGCAGCAGAGGTAACATGAGGAGATAAATGGTAATAGTAAGAGACAAGTACACTGAGACATGTTCCCACCCCTCTGACAAGTCAGAAAGCATTCAGCATATACTAGCGTGTACTCAGAGGTTGCGTTAGGCCGAAGATATACATGCTTTTAACTACACATTCGCGTGCGCATGATGGCTGCCTCGTGTATCCTGTGTCTATTTGGTGCGTCGGTTGTGCACATTCTCAGAAATTAACGCTACGCGTCCACAAGATGCAATACGCACATGAACGTAGGGGCAGTGTTGGGGGCAGAATAGGGATGGGATGTGACAGGGCCAGCAGGCATGTCAGCAGAGACAAAAATGGCAGAAAGTTTTGAAGACAGGCTGTGCCCTGTAGTGGAACTGCTCACGGAACTTCGCAAGTCCCAATCCGTTCTCAGTTCGACATGACCACGAGGCCTGGATTTCGGCACTGGAGTCAGCGCTATCTGAGATGTCAGCTAACCTTCAAAAGGCTGAGAAACAATGCGCTGCTTTGTTAATCAAAAACCAGCATCTACAGCAGAAAACCGACGACCTAGAAAACTGCTCCCATAGGATGAACCTGAGGATTATTGGCATTCCTGAGGGCACAGAACAGGGGCGACCCACAGACTTCATCCTTTTCTACTACACTGTTTGGAGAAGGAAAGCTACCCCGACCTCCAGTGATCGAGCACACTCACTGCACCCTAAACCCCAAGCCATCCCCTGACCAACCTCCACGAACCATGATAGTCTAGTCCCATCATTTCCAGGCAAAGGAGGAAATCATCCGTTTCCTCCACAACCAACAAGGCCAGTTATCCTTCAATGGCTCTGCTATTTGAATTTTCCCAGACCTCTTCGCCAAGCTCGCCCGACGGTGAGGGAAATTCAAGGAGATTCAAGGCTAAAAGGTCAGTTATACACCACAGGTATCAGATTCCTGCCACAAATACCCCTCCAAACTAGTGGTAACTTTCCAGGAGTCTGAACACTCGTTTGAAGAACCCTCCTCCGCATCTGCGTTCTTCAAAGACAAGATTATGCTGTCCCTGACTCCCGGTAAGACGGGCAGTAACATCTAGTACATTCGGTTGAGGTGTATCTTAGCTATAAACCCGGAGGTGCCACAGTCACGATCTTACTATACCTGGACTGATGGGTAATATTGTCCTGCAACTGATTTGAATACGTGGATGACTGGCGGCCAGGGATCTGGCATATTTACAAAGACACTTTAATTCTTGGGCACTGTATTCAAAGTGCCACCAATGTAATGGTTTCATATACTCGTTATATTTGCACGATGGGTGTCTTTCTTCTTCTTTCCCTTTTGGTTGATCACTATTACATTTACTAATAATGTTACTGTTACCACTATAGTTCTGCAATGATTTCTTCTGCTTGTACACTGTCAGCTCAATCTTACTTGCTTGACAACCAATGTGGTTACAAGACTCTAAGCCAGATGTGTGACTGAAGTAATCTTTACAATGTATTCTTTGCTTGTTCATTTTTATTGTGAATCTGGGAATTTATTCATGTTACAATGCTTCAAATTATTCTAGCTATGTTCACAGTGCTCTCAAGGATAGGTGTTCCCTTGAGAATCTTTTATGTGTGGGCGACAGCACTGTCAGGGAGCTTTCCCTGCCAGCAAAGGGGCCCATTTTGACCCCTCTCCTTTATGTTACTGTTATTTTTGTTTTATTTCCAATGTTTTATCCCCTTATGTGCCAACAGCCTAAGTTATTTTATTTCTTCATCTCTGGACTGGCTCATTATCTCTCGTATGCATGGTGCAATTCTTAACACTTTCCATATGCCAACTAATCTACTAAATATGGGGGGCACTGCTGGAGGAGGAGTGGTGAACTTCCTGAGCTGGAATACCAAAGGTCTTAATTCGCCAACTAAACGCAACAAGGTATTTAGTTACACTCACCAGCTGAAAGCGGATATAGTGTTTCTTCAAGAATTGCACCTTAAAGTGTCCAACCACCAACAAATTAATAGAAACTGGATAAGTCAGCTATTTCATTCCAAGTTTCAGAGAAAAGCCAGGGGTGTAGCAATTATTATCCGCAATAATGTCCAATTTAGTCCGTCCCCTATACGAGAAGACCCATTTGGGAGATATGTGATCGTGTCTGATCTTCTATACTCGACAAAAGTCACTCTTGCTAATATTTATGCACCAAATTGGGATGACCACCATTTTATTTCTAAAATTATTTCTCTTCTTCCCGACCTTAATTCCTATGAACTCATTCTTGGAGGGGGCTTTAACTGTGTTTTGAACAGTGAACTAGATCGTTCCACCCCTAAACTGGTTCCCAGCTCTCTCACAGCTTGAGCTATTCAAGCCTTTCTTGATGATTTCGGTATCTCAGACGCATGGCGCTTTTCATATCTCACTGCACGTCAATACTCATTCTTTTCCCCAGTTCACCACTCGTATTCGAGAATCGATTATTTTTTCTTTGACCATAAACTTTTGTCTAAAATTAAATCATATGAAAGTATCACTATTTCTGACCACGCTCCACTATTGTTATGCCTCTATTTCTCAGAGAAACCGATGACCCAAAAGATCTGGCAACTGAATCCCCTCCTACTGTCCAATGGTGAATACATTCACTCTCTCTCAATGCAGATGGTATGTCACCATGTTCTATCTGGGAGACATTGAAGGCAATGTAAATCTGTAAACAATGTAAATCTGGACTGCTGGAATTGTCTTCTGATATCCTAAAACTCAACAAACAATCCACAACTTCTCCTAGCCCAGAACTGTATAAGAAAAGGCTCTCCTTGCAGATCGAGTTTAACCTGCTCTCCACTAAGCAGGCTGTTCAATTACTACACGAAACTTGGCAAACATATTTTGAATTTGGAGATAATCCTAGTAAACTCCTAGCTCTGCAACAAAGACAACGATATACACACAATTTAATCCCACAGATCGGATCCCCCAGAAAGATGTCCTTACCAATACATCTGATATTAATAACTGTTTCAAAAATTTCTACACTAAACTTTATCAGTCAGAATCAACCGCAGATCAGCCTCTATTAGACGCACTCCTTGGCAGCCTGCCTACTCCCTCCATCAGCCAAGACACTAAGTCCCAACTTGATCAACCTCTCTCCATAGATAAAGTGACCCAGGCCATCAGATCTATGCAGCGCGGCAAGTCCCCAGGACCTGATGGGTTTCCCATTGACTTCTTTAAAACCTTTTCAAGTATTTTGGGGAAACCCATGCCTGACATGTTCAACGATGCCCTTAAAGCCTGGGTACTACTACAGGCCTTTCGTCAGGCCTCAATCGATTCTGAAGAAAGACAAGGATCCACTTGATTGCAGCAGCTTTAGGCCCATAAGTCTGTGCCCATCTGATACCAAAGCCTTAGCTAAGGTCCTAACTCGGAGACTGGAGTCCTACCAAAGCTAATCCTCAATGATCAGACAGGTTTTATCAGAAATAGAGTGCCTTTCTTCAATATTAGACAAGTATTAAATATTATTCATTCACCTGCCACTCCAGGATCACAGGAGATCCTTGTCCTTCTTGATGCAGAAAAGGCGTTCTACCGTGTCGAATCTTCTCGCCACCTTGCAAAGATTTGGTCTGGGTGAGAACTTTATTGCTTGGATCAAACTTTTGTATACTTCTCCCCTAGCTTCCATTCGCACTAATGATGTCTCCTCTCCTTATTTTGAATCACAACGAGGGACCAGGTAGGGATGCCCTTTGTCTCCACTCCTTTTTTGCCCTCTCTATCGAACCCCTAGCCATAGCTGTCCGCGCAGACAACAAGATCTCAGGTATCGCCGAGGGGGAATGGAGCTAAAGACTTCCTTGTATGCAGATGATGTCATACATTACTTATCAGAACGAGCCACGTCGCTACATCGAGTTCTTCATTGTATTGAACAATTTGGTTACGTTTCTGGTTACAAATTAAATATTAGCAAGAGTGAACCATTCCCTTTAAACGTTACTGTCAAGAAAGAACCCCCCCCCCTCCCCCGCTGCCCCATTTAAACTAGCTCAAAATTAGTTTAAATATCTTTGAGTTAGAATTGCGCGAAACTTTGCAGATTTATCTAAACAGAATTTTATTGCTACTCTAGAGTGCACTAGGCTCGACTTTGCTCGATGGTCCTCTCTCCCCCTGTCTCTTACAGGTTGTGTAAACTCTGTAAAAATGAATGCGTTGTCTAAGTTTCTCTATCTTTTCCGGGTGATCCCAATCTTCATTCCCAAGTCCTTTTTTTTAAAAACCTTAGATGAAGCCATTTCCTCCTTTATGTGCAACAAAGGCCCTGCTAGAATACGGAAGACATTCTTACAGATGCCAAAACCAATTATCCACTGTACTGGCCTCATTGTCATTATGGCCTCAGCGAGTGGGTCCCTATCTGGGTGCAGTTGGAGGAAGCTTCATGCAGACCACTGTCCCTTAAGGCACTGGCTTGTGCCCCACTATCTATGTCCCCTTCTAATCTAAACCATAGCCCTGTTCCTAGTCAAACACTGCGAATATGGAAACAGTTTAAATGCTGCTACGGAATCCAAAAAAATTCAATATTCTCTCCCTGTAACAACAACCCGGTTTTTCCTCCATCTCTGAATGACAATGCTCTCAGGATGTGGCATAAGAGAGGTATTACAGCATTAAAAGACCTGTATATAGATAAAATGTTTGCCTCCTTCTCTCAGTTGTCCCTGAAATTTGAACTCCCCCAAACTCACTTTTTCAGATATTTTCGTAATTTTGCAAGGAAAAACTTTAAAGATTTTCCGTTGCTTCCTCCTAAAACACTGCTAGATAAAATATTGGAGACCAGACCCAACAACGGAGGGGTTGTTTCCCATTTATATGACCTTATCACAAACTCCATGCTATCTCAGGATCTATTAGTAAGACAGCAGTGGGAGACTGATCTAGACTATGAGTTTCAGGATGATGAGTGGGACTAAGTTTTGGACAGAATCCATTTCTCCTCCATCTGCACCCGCCACAGTCTTATCCACTCTCACTCACTCATTATCTAAGCCGCTTATCCTAATTAGGGTTGCGGGGGGTGCTGGAGGCTATCCCAGCGCTCATAGGCCGAAAGGCGGAGAAACACCGTGGACAGGTCGCCAGTCCATCGCAAGGCAGACACACAGACAAACACACTCACACACATATTCATACCTAGGGACAATTTAGTGTCTCCAATTCCAATTGGATGGTGGGAGGGGAGACACAGGGAGAACATGCAAACTCCACACAGAAAGGACCCTGGCCGCCTGGCTGGGCATCACACCCAAGAACTTCTTGCTGTGAGGCAACAGTGCTGCCCACTGCGCCACTGTGCCGCCCCAGTCTTATCCAGTTTAAGCTCATTCATTGAATACACTGGACCAAGGTCAGTTTGTCCAAAATTAAACCTAACGTCGACCCTATATACAATCGATGCAGGCAGGCACCAGCTACTTTGATGCACATGTTCTGGCTCTGCCTCACGTTATTTACCATCTGGAGGTCAGTTTTTGACTCTGTTTCTAAAGCATTAAAAACAGTCATTGACCCTTCCCCATTCATCACTCTCCTTGGCCTCTCACTCAAAAACATTCCTCTCTCTAACTCTGAGAACGATGCTCTGGTCTTCGCCACCCTAATTGCCATTCTCATGACCTGGAGGTCCACTCAATCACCTTCTTATATACACTGGATGAGAGATTTAATGAGTTACCTGCATCTTGAAAAGAATAGATGTACACGACAAAGCAAGGCAGAGAAATTTCATTTTATTTGGGGCCCATTGATTTCTCTTTTCTCCTCTCTCGGCACCGACGAGCTTCTTCCTTTACTAACTCCTCAAATCTAACTCACTCTCGACTACCCCCATGATCTTAAAGCAATCTCATACAAATGTCCAGAGATACCCTCCCCCCCTTTTTTTACGTTTTGTGTTGCCTTAGGTGTGTGTACTTTTTCTGTTGGGGTAGTGTCTAGTTCAGTTGTTGCTGTCTGGGTAGTGGGAGGGGGGAGGGGATTATTCTGTGTTAAATCTTTGTCAACTATTGTTATCACTCGTCTTCTTATTTCCAGAAAAACAATTAAAACAAAGTGTGAAAAAAAAGCACCACATGAAGCAGATGAATAATTTTTTTCCGCAGTGACAGCAGAGGCCACTAAAAACACTGTGGCCATTATGCTTAAACAGGCAAATATGAACTCCTGCCCCCACTGAACCTGGTACTCCCTTTTGACCTCCTTGCTGCCACTTGCTTGCCCCGTAACAGTAGCAGCCGCTGGTTGATAAATGTTATCAGTATTACTTGCTTGTCCCTCATCCTCCACCACATCAATCCCTCTCTCTTCTCCTCGTTTATTAACACCATGACAACTATTGGGCTTTTTAAAGAAACTTCTGACACTCAGCTGCCATGACATTTTGCAGCTGTATGCAGCTGTACGCAGCCTACCAATGCAATGGCTGATAGACAAAGAGGCACGTCTCATGCACGTGAGATCAAAGACAAGACTGGACAGTAGCTAAGTAATATGCACACTTGCCACCAGCTGGACAGGAGTGTGAATTACTTAAAGTTATGGTAGATAACCCTCAGTGTTCTAATCTGTCAAATGGATGGACTTCAGATTTTTCCGTTATTGTTAAAAATATTCAGTCAATCACGGAACATATTCAGTTAACACAACCTCAGCATGTACTTACCAACACAACTCGCTTTTTTAAAACAGAAAGTGTGTCCTGTCTGAGCGGGTCTTAATAAGGCAATGAAGAAGGCAATGAAGATTAATTATCTTACCTCTCACATTTTACCACTTCCTTCAGATTTGCATGAAGATGTCCATTACCCTGAGTTCCTGTTTGAAAACTGGGTTCAGCTGTCTCAGTCCTTTTCCGAACATAAAGTAGTGGAAGAAAATCATCATCACTATCCTTAGATCCTTGGAGTAGATGCATTATACCAGGGGCATAATGCATCTACTCCAATTTGGCTAACGGTTGAACGTTTGGCCTTGGAGTCACTGACCACAGCGGTCACTGGTTTTTGTTTTTATTTTGGGTCGGTTTTGACTCTGGACAAGTCAGCGGGGGCCAAGTTTGTCCTTCTCTTGTTCTCCCACCCTTTGAAGTGAGAATCCCTGAAGGGATGTGTTTGAATTATGTAAGCTTTGAAAATCACTAGACTGGCACATTGAGGAGCCATTCCTCACCTGATTAATCGAGTTCACTAATGCCAACCACATGAGAGAGGGCCAGGACCAAGCCATGGTAATGAAGGCAGCCAGCACACAGAGCAAGGGGCCAGACTTGTGCAATCCACACCACTGGTATTGAAAATGCCTGTAGTGCTAAGTATGGTTGCACATCCAAGGAGACTTAAAAATGTCACATTCCAGTGGTCTTAGGCTGTTTAAGTATACTGGAATTTAAGCCATCAGATGGACACCTGCAGATGGTTTTAGTGGTGCTACAGTGTTACATTTAAGCTGGAAGAGAAACTTTGCATTTATGTGGCTAGAATGCTTGAATAAGCACATTGTCCTCAACTTTGGATGTTTTCCCAAATCCTCTATTATGTAAAAGGTTATCGAGGCCTTTCATCCTCTATTTTTGTTTTTAATGAGCAATCCAGTGATAATAGGATAATGAGTCTAAGCATGGTAAACAAACTCTATTACAGCTTGACCTCTGATCCCAGACAGTGAAGAATCAGACTGTCTCAAAATCTGCCATGCAAATCTGGCCATAAAGTGGACCTGTTGTAATGTCGTGCTCAGTCCATTCGGTCCAGTCTCACAAGTGGTGATTGCATGGATACTTTATGTTCGTCAGGTCAAGATCTCTTCTACAAATTTATAAAAGATGTCGTGCTAACAAACTTAGGCCCTTTTAGACCAAGAAACATCAGAACTGTGATTGTCCATTAAGACAATAAAGAAAGGGAGAAAGGTTGAAGATTTTAAGAATAAAGTCAGGGGACATCCATGCTAACATTAAGACAATAAAGACAGGGGAAAAGGCTGAAGATTTTGAGAATAAAGTCAGGGGACATCCATGCTAACATTAAGACAATAAAGAGAGGGAGAAAGGTTGAAGATTATGAGAATAAAGTCAGGGGACATCCATGCTAACATTATGATTTGTCACAAGTTCCCTGAGGCCTTCAGAGACTTTGTTTCACAGCAGTAAGCTCTCATAATCTGTGCTGTCGCTCCTGTCAATGCTCGTGGTTTTTCTCTCGTTCACTCCTTGTTCCAAAGTGGAGAAACCAAAACTGTGTGAAGCTGAGGAGAGTTTCTAAGGTTTCACCATTCTGCTGTTTAGTACATTTCAATGACATTTACATTCATCTACACGTGATCTAAAGGCTCAGTTAGCCATACATTTTTTGTGACTGAGGGAAAGAGGTTTACTGAAGGCAGTGCCTGGAACTGACTCATGTAACTGACTCACACACTAAACAGATCTTATTCTCATCTGTGAGGTCTGATTTACGTAACACTACAAAAAACATGTTTGCATTTGTGAATGCATTTTACTCAGTGTCCCAAATGCGTCCCTCCATAATTCATTTTCCTTTCCACTTTGCCGATTAGACAGGCCAAACAAATAAATTCGCCACTTTCTGGATAAGAGGTGTTAATGCCTTACAATGAAAACTTGCTGAAATGATTTACGTTTCTCTGAAGTTACTTATCAATGAGGATATTCAAGTAATTTTCTTGTTTCATTATTTATTTGTTTCAACTTTTTTTAGATTCTGAAAATTACTGAAAGCAGAGGTAGAGACGCATTTTGCTGTGAGAAATAACAGACATGTTTATGTATGTACAGAACATGTCAGATTGCACATTCTGTCATCATAGATATTGTCCTCCATATTTTTGTTTTCCTTTCATCACTTTACAGTGCTGTCTTTGGTAGGTGAATGTTTCTTTAACTAAGGGAAATTAAAACATTAAAAAATTGAAACATGTGAAACATTATTTTCTTTCTCCATCTTAAATCTTTTTGATCTGTCTTAACGATCCAAATTTTGAATATGGTCGTCAAGTCTGGACTTGGGCCAGAGTTATCAGAATGGAGATAAATCATGACAACAGGAATACACCCATCCCAGGGGGCCATAGGAAGAGATTTAATACATTGTGTTTTATTGTGGAGTCAGACTCAGATAGGAAGAGAATTAATACATTGTGTTTTAGTGTGGAGTCTGATTCAGAAGTACATTTCTGGTCCTGCTCCAAAGAGCATGATTAACTGTTTAAGGTCTGCGCAGTTCGATTATGTTTCTCGTCTTATCTCAGGGTCAAATTCAGCCAAACAAATAGTGTATAGCCACTGGATTATTGCAAAAAAACAGTGTCACCCACGCCCTTCTATCATAACGCAGTTTGTCTCACCAAGAGGTTATTCAGCGTTTACTTCCTCATTCTTTCTGAAACAGTCATTTGCTGTCATGTATTCAGTTTCATCTAAAGTTTTGTTTGAGAAGGAAGAATAATGTCAAGTTGTTTGAATTTAAGACATTGCACTTAAAAAAACAGCAGTGGACACAAATTAGAAACTCAAATCAGAAACTGGAGACAAATAACTTTTATAGAACTAAACTGTTCCCATTACTCAAATATGTCTGTCCCCTTTCTCTCCTCCAATATTTGTTTTGTTTGATTAGGTTCCAAATGTACCAGATATCTGAGATGATAAATTACAGAAAATACACATGTACATCAGACCAGGAAAGTCTCCATGTTCACCATCACATTCCCTCATTACGCAAAGCAACGGCTGGCATTGTTGGAATAACCAATTACCCAGGTTTTTTGAGGGAATGTGTTACATTGCAGTCTCATATACATTCTTAATTGTCTTTTGTAAACTTGCTCTATTAAGAACATTCTCTTTTATTTTCTCACGTCAGCTCTGTGGATTTGTTGGCACCAGCATTGGAAACTATCAATAAGCAGTAGAACAGAGCAGTGGCATACAGTACCAAACACCTGTCCCTCACCCCCAACTCTGTCCACCACCACCCCCCCACCCCCCAGCTAGACGACAAGCCGAGCTTCAGTGCTTTGAAATGGCTTTCGTTCATGTGTGTGCTGTGAAAAGTTTCAAGACTCATAAATCACAGACATTGAATTTCTGGTGAAGTTCTGTTAAGCATTCTTCAGGACTAAAGGCCAATTTATTGGCTGTGTCTCATCTGTTCGAGCATGAGTGTCTGGTTTGAATGTGACTACTTTCCTCTTAGGTGTGCCCCCCTCTTCCTCTCTCCCTTCCTGTCATCTCTCTCTTCATCATCGTCCTGATGGCTGCTGCGGCTTCATGGCTTCCTGCGGTGCTGTGGCTGTGTCATCCACCCCAGCTGAACCCCCTGCTGTTTTGTCATTCTTTATATTGTCTACTTGTTGTGTTTTCATTTTCATTATCACTGTGTTGTTTGTAATTTGCCCACTGGGTTGGCACCTATTTCACACCTGGCTGGCCTAGAAGGGATCTGCATTCTCTGTGGTCCTTCTCAAGATTTCTCCTATTTTTCCCTAGCATCTGGGTTTTTTGAGGAGTTTTTTCTTGCCCACTATGAGGATCAAGTCAGGGAGTGCCACCCTGCTCTGGTTGTTGTAATCCTGTGGGCATGTAAAGCCCTTTGAGACTGTAAACAGTGATATTGGGCTTTAAATAAACTTGAACTTGAACTTGAACTTTATACTTCTGCGTCGAATCTACGCCGTAGGTACTCTGTAGGCTCTGTGTAGCCGCGTCCCCTACGCCATAGCTTGCGCCGTAGCATCTCCCCAGAAATGTAACTACGTATCGTGGCAACGTGTGTCGACGCAGACCACAACAACTGTAACAGAAGCTTGTGTCACAGGTAAGCTGAGCACGGGCATGTGTCGGCCTGCCAATATGACATGGCATCCGTGGACATGGGTGCATCTCTGATGGGAAGTGTTTTTTAAGAGAATTTAACCATGCCTTCTCCTATTCACATGCTCCCTTCAAAAATCCCAACATTGTAATGTGATTACCTTGGACTCATCCATACATGAGCAAAACTAATCCTGTAGCTTTTTTTCCCCCAACATGCTGTGGATTAGTGACACCTGATTTCACAGGAAGACCACAGTAGACTATCCAAAATGACCTCTTGTGAAACATTTAGCAGTAGGATACTGAATTCTGATCCCAACTCATTGTGAGCAAGAGTTCAGATAGAAAGCCAGCTTCCCCAGTCCTATGCCTTTGTTTAAACGAGATGCATAGCATCCTGTGTGAGATGGCATAAAATGTAAACCCTTCACTCTGACTCAAGCACAACTATATCTCACTCTGACACGTCAGTGAGTACAAAGATCTGTTACCTCTCAGTGAGAATTTTCAAGATCATATGGCCAGTATGTAATAATTCAATATTAGGTAATAAGTCAACCTGCTTGCATTTTTTTGCCAGCCATATAAGGCTGTGTAGCTGAGTGACTGGTACTACTTTTTACAGAGATTAAGAGAGTGGAGGTGCTACTGGCCTTGGATTTGACTGTGAAATTAAATGCCAAGTACTTTGTGTTATCAATCTATCTAGTTTGCCATTTTAACATTTATATTGAACAAATTTATTTATTTACTTACTCAAAACAAGTTGATACACAGCCACTGCCCGCATACACACACATGCACACACTGACACAACACATAAACACACACATACACATGGGTACACACAGAGACACGCACACACACACATACACCTCCCACACAACACTCTACTAATGTGCATTGGAGGCTGAAAAAATGGGAAATAGAGGGAGGAATGAAGGAGGCAGCAAAGTCAAATGTACGGCTGTGCTTCCATTCCTTGGCTCACTTCATTGTCCTTTGGAACACAGATTTATTGAGCTTTTATTTACCTCCCTGGAAGTAGCCGTCACTGCTGTGTGGGCCCTTAGCAGAGAATGATCTGCAGTGCGTCCATATGGAGCATTAACCCAAGACTTCATTTGGAGTTGTTAAACACATCGTAAACTTGTCTTAGGAGTAGTTTACCCCACAGGGGCCAGCCCATGTGTGCATCTTTTCAGCATTATTAAATCTTGTCTTAACACAAGGTGATGCAATTGCTTCATTAGAATCAACGCCCTGTGCTTCTTCCAAATGCAGAGTCAGCCAAGCCACTGTAAGTGATTTGTGCATCTGCCAAGAGATATAACAAACACATTTGGTCAGTCATATTTCCCAAAAACAGCAGATATAATTACACGCCCTGATCCATTGCACATGTGGGTCTGAATGTGCCCTATGTTTTAATAACAGAGAAAGGAGACAGGGAGGTAGATTCTGCACTAATGGGGGGTTTTGACACCCTTGCTTATGTAACAAACAAAAGGCTTGGAGATAAGAGATAGACTCGTGATCATGGGAAGGTGGGGGAGAGGACAATTGTAGATTTATTGCTGTCAGTGTCATTTAAAGAAAAAAAAACAAGGCAGAAACATTGGCTTAAGAAGTGTGCCCTTGTGCTTAGCATAGAGCTTGGCGGCTGTGCAGCGTGATGTAAAGAATTACTGCAGAGATGCCAAAACTGTTTTATAGGTGTATGTAAGGGTCAATTGCTTTTTGTCCTCAGACTAAGAGAGGCTGTCGCTGCAGCCGTAGTTTCTGGACATTTCTAGGACAATGACGAATCTTTGAGCAGATGCTCAAAGTCATACAGACCAAGCATTGTCCCCTCCTGTCTGTGTACCATGATGCTTACTGTTAAAGAGTATATTAAAGTACTATCATTACAGTACAGTACAATAATATCACACTTATTAACTCAATGCCCCTCCTGTCTGTGTACCACGATGCTCACCGTTAAAGCGTACATGAAAGTACTATTATTACAGTATAGTAGAATAATATCACACTCAACTCAATGTAATGAGCTCTAGTGGTTGAAAGTAGGTGTGCCAGATTAAGATTAGAGAGAGAGATCTGTATTATTATTTTTGATGCTAAGGTCAGTGACTGTAATTAGTAGTTTCAGGGCAGGCAGTTATGTTTTATGTATGGTTGCTAAGCGTTTGTTAAGGTACCCTTTGGTGAAACTACTGAAAACAACATTAGCAAGAGGCGTTAATTATGCTGCATGCTGGAAATAGAGCAAGCTTGGTCTGAGTCATTAACACAAAAGTAAAAACAAATTCCACAGTCCACAAACCAGTACCACAACACTCCTCTCCCTACAAACCAGTATAAACCAGTACTACCACAACACTCCTCTCCCTACAAACCAGTATAAACCAGCACTACTACAACACTCCTGTCATATAAACCAGTATAAACCAGCACTACCACGACACTCCTCTCCCTACAAACCAGTATAAACCAACACTGCCTCAACACTCCTGTCCCCTTAAATCAAAATATCTTGTGAGTGATCAACATCAAATTTTCACTTCTCTTAGAGGACCATGGTCCCTCTCTCTCTGTCTCTCCCCTCTAAAACATAGAGTTTACAGAAGAAATGAGCACTGGACATTAATTACACCATTCTGCTACCCTTTATCTGGGTTTAGAGGAAGGAGGCAATATCTGGCAGTTAATGCACAGCTTTCAATGAGCCTCTAGTGTGACTTCATAAATCTGCTCTCTCTCTCTCGCTCTCTCTCTCTCTCACTCACTGTGCTCTTGATGCCTGTTCCTGTTACCTTGGAGTGATCATGGCTTTCCGACAGTAAAACAATGGGAGTTCACAGTTGTTGACTTTTGAGAACAGAGAGGTAACGAGAAGTGAATAAAACGGCATCCTGTACCGTCTCTGTGACAGTGATGGAACTTTCGGTCCTTTCTTGGCCCTGAGTGAGCTGGACACCTGTTAGGAATACACCCCATCTGTCAAATGTTCTCTGTGAACTGTCACACTGATAAGACATGGGCCCTCTGGGGCAGCTGTGGTACACCTGGGTTAAGACACTTTCACTCAGGCATGAGGTGTGTCTGACCTTTGCTATTAATGGTTCAAGCCCTCTTAATTGAGTCTCAGTTGGCCACATTTCTTTGGGTGGCTGAGCTATCCATGGTCATTTTCGTCCTTATGGAGATGGCCGTTATTTGCATGGCATCATTGCATAAACACTATCTCAAATAGTATATTTTACAAAGCTGCATATTTCATACGTAAACTATCTAAGCCGGGAGAGCGCGGTTGACAAAAGGTCATGAGTAACTTGACTTTTCAAATTAAGGAGAAAACGGGGGGGGGGGCGGTCTTTATAAAACTGAGTACAATTTCATGGTGCTTTAGTTTTACTTGAGTAAGTTATTTTTTGAGGAATTATGCTTTTATTCAAGTACATTTTTTAAAAAAATGTTGTACATTTCCCTTCATTACAGGTTATCAAAAAAGTATTTCTATTCTTCAGTGTGCCTGTGATGAATTTGGTTGATGCTTTTTAATGCTATATTTACAGTTTTGGGATTTTAATCTCATCATTCGTACAGAAGTATACTTGTCAATGCTTTACCTGACTTTTTGTTTTCCTGCTTGAGTTTATCTAATAACAGTACCTTCATACTTTAAAATGCTTTCTGAAGAGTATTTTTATTCTGTGGATTAACGTAAACATACCATACTCATGAGTCAGTTCTCTATCACATTAATGAAAAGGTGTTGTTGGTTTTAGTGCAGTGGCCTACTTTCCTGGAACTTTACTGGAATTTTCTCGGAGCATGTGCTTGTTGTGTGTTTCAGTGACTACTTTCATTTAGTGTTTGTTTTTTCTTTTTAGAGGGATATCATTACATTATTCCATCAGCATGCTATAGAGATAAATAACTCAAATAATAACAGGCAAGGGCAGACCAGTAAAGGTCAGGAGAGATTAGAAATGGAAAATGGTGCCATGAAAACAAATAACACAACATTAAATCATGAAGGTGACAACAGTGAAACATAACACATTTTAAAGTTTTCCATTTTTCTGTGAGACAATTTCCAAAATTTTATAACCTAAATCAGTGGCATGGACCATCATCCTTGTGTATATTGTTTTGTTCCAGTTTTTAACAAACACACTCAACACATCTCACATGGTCCCTGAGGAGTGTGCAGGAAGAAAAAACAAAACAAAACAAGTTAGGTGTGACTGGTTAGGGCTATGTCCAAAACCTGTTGGACTTGCAGCTGTTAAGGTGAGGTTTAGCCCTCCCCTTGGTCTTACCAGCTAAATGGATGCCAGGGTGTGAAGTGGTACGTGAGCACACGTGAGTTCCCATTATATTGAGTTCTTGTGACTCACATTGTGTTTGTCTTTAACTGAAGTGGTCCAGAAAAGAAACTCCTAAGATAAGCAACACATGTTCATGCGACTTTAATTAGGTCACGACACTTAGTCTCAGGTTGGGATTTTTTCACATGTGGTTCCTCTACCTGTCTACTCTGTTTTACAAAGTCCCCATTATTATAACTGCACTGTCCTGACCCCAGGCTGGGGAAAACCCTGAACCAGTGTATGCCCATACTGGAGGACTGTACAAGCAGTGACCCTGTCTGGGAAGCTGGCTCTGCTACCCTGCCAGCTTAATCAGAAACCACCACTCCCAACTACACCAGAAAACCACCACTCCCAACTACACCTGAAAACCACCACTCCCAACTCCAGGACAAAACCTCCATTCCTAATTCTATGACAAAATCTCTACCGTCTGACCATCCGAATAGGAGAGGGGGGGACTTCATTTGGTCAGTTCACAGTCATTCAGTCTTACATAAACATGTTCTAAATCTGAGGATAAAGTGACAAAAATTAATATTAACAGCATATACTCCAGTTTTTCTTGAGTGGGCACGTCATATTGCACTTACATAGAATTGTGAACCAATTACAATTCTGACCTCATTGGAGTCATCACAAGACAACTATGTACACATTAAAAAAGTACATAGTGTTCCTTGCCAAAAAATGTGAGAACAGTCAATATTTTCGCAAAGACATGAGGTCAGTTTTTGTTTTATTCTGTCCCTTATCTCATTCCCCATCCGTGGCTGTATCAGTTAATATTAATTTTATGAGTATTTTTAGAAAAAAAAAATCAGAAGCTGATATTTGCATAACAGAGAGAGGATATATCATCCCTGTCAGTGACAGCTGATGTCAGCTGATGGTCTGAAATAGAGTAGACCCTTAATGGAAATTAATGTGAAACCCCACACTGGTGGTTTTAAGAGAAAAACAAAAGCATGACATTGAGCGTTCCAGCATGTTCCACTCACTTACTGATTCTGTGGTGGTCTTCAATTATACACTTGTGAGTTTTAAGACAATCGGGGACGTTTGAAATAAAGCTGATCTAGATCTAAGATTAGGCTCCGTAGTGGGGCTGGACTATGGCCATGTCTCTTTGACTTTAAAAGCATGTCAGAGGACTAATATGCAGCTGTGGGTAGATAACGTTACAGTTGAAATGGGCAAAGAGCCATAGTATCTTTGTCTGCTCATATATACATTAGAATCAGCACTACCAAAGAAAGAACAATAGTCACTAATCCAGAAATAGGGCAGGAGGTTATCCAATCTTATGTCAACAGTTTCGGACTAAAAAAGTGTTTTTAAGGACAGCCAAGGCATTCCTTTGTGCGATTCTGACATCAGTGTTTCAGTGAAATACAGGTGAGCAATGTAGGCCGGTATACGCCCTTACCAGTTGCTTGTTTCATTCATGAGTCTCTTGAAAAGTTCTGACTCCTCCACATTAGCGGCAAAACGCCTTAAAAGCTGGCGAAGCGTCAGACTCTCTTATTTAATTCTCTTTGAAGTACATGTTGATAGGGCATTTGCCACTCCTCTGCAAAAGAAGTTTCTATTGAGGAGCTGCAGTTCTAAACCCAGGCATGCACTGCTCCCCTGTGTCACCACTGTAATGGCCAATCAAAGTCTGGTGTTCATATGAGCAGTTTGAGAAATGAACATTGTAAATGTCTACATAAGAAAATAATCCAATCTCAAAAATGATATTTTGTTGTTGTTGTTTTTAGAGTTCATACACTTGCATAGGATAGTCATGATGAACAAGTGGATCAGTCAGAGTCTAAAATGATGAAAAAGCGAAAATATATTGATACTGAAGAAAAAAAAATTATGATGGTATATTGTAGACTACTCAAGAGGTTCAAACCTGTACCTTTTTCTTAATCCCACAGATTGCAGGAAGATTTGTGCAGAAGATTAGGGAAAATCATAATCCAATTAACGGACGAGCTGATGGACAAATAAAAAATAAATAAATAAATACTCTTGTAATAAAAATACTTATGTACACCATATTTTAACCATATTATAACCAGTAACCATGAAGTACATTTCTGGAGCAAACAGATGTTGAAAAAAGAAAAAAAAAAAACAGCTCTCCTCCTACTGCAACCTCCCAGTTGAAGGCAGGTACTCCATAGCTGCGCGTGCATATGCGCGTGCATTTGACACAGCTGGACGCATACGAGGTTCTAGATGGAGGCTAACAGCTCCTCGATTCTGTTGTCTCTCGTTTGTTGGCGATGTGCATTATGCTGCTTTTAGAGGCGCACGCTTTACGGGGAGATTTTTTTCATTATTACATTTCATTTACAGCAACAACGTTCAACGTGGCGTTGGCCAAAAGGACCTAAAAGATTTTTTACGCTGTGGTTCATAGAACGATTTGCCTTGACTCGAAACAACATCTTTCAACGACCGGTAAGTCTGTTCACATTAAGCTTTTCTTGGTGAGTACAGCTGAGTCTGCTTTAAGATAAAATAGTGAATTTTGATAACTAGAACATTTCAAAATTAAAGTACTTCTTATTTTCTAAAAGTTATATCTTAAAGTGTACGTTTGCGAAACACTCGATTTTTTTTTTTTTTTTTAACCTCAGTCCTTATTTTTACAGCACAAATTCAGTGATTGTATGGGTTTTCTATATTACCCTTGGGACTTGCAGTACAGTAATGAAAATGTCACTTTTAAACTTCGTTGACTGTCCCGTCCGTATAATGTGCCACTCTTGGTCCACTGATACTGATACGAAACCGGTGTTTGGATGAATAATCCGCCCATTTGACGGCGACATTCCGGGCTCAAAAATACTCACCCACGCGGCTTTCTTTTCAGTCATTCCCCCGCGAGAGAAAAGTCCATACATTACGCGAATGCAGTTTCACGGAAATATTAATGGTCACGATAAGCATATCTAGTATGATACGCTATGTGTATATCTAGTATGTGTATGTTATGTTAAACGTAATTCTGTAAATGTAGATGTTACCCTTTGGAAATTGTATCAACATGTAAATAAAACCTTTTGGGAATCATGAGGAAAAGACTGGTAAAATTGTAGTGCGTCAGGATTTCTTCCTCGGCTTGACCTTTTACAAAACTGTCAAGCTGTTGGGTCAAGATTTTACATATAACATAGGCGTAAAAGGCACGGAGAATACCAAGCGCTCGTAAAGCAAACAAATCGATCATCAATTTATAGGTCGAGTTTCAACTAGCACAGTGCGCTTAAGCATGTTCAAGGACACCATGCACAGCGCACAGTTCAGCTCGTTGAATCTATGGACGTTCAGAGGGTTAGATGCTTCATCCATTTTCGCTCCTTGCGCACATCCATGAGTAACTGTTAACATGCATGCTTCCAGTGCATCTGCACTCCATAGGTCTAGAGTGAAGATTTGTTTGTCTCTGACGATTAGCGATGCGTGAAAACACATAATCATTTGAACTTTAGAGGAAAAGTGGCCCTTGTCTAATAGAGCATATAAAATTATTTGCAGCTCTCCAAAGTTGGATGCTAAAGGGAAAGATTCAGAGTGCTGTTTTGCGCTTCATTTGAGGCCGATTTTTAATTTTAATATAAAGGTTGGCTTGTTAATGTCTTTGCAATAAATAATAAGTCATTTTGTTATTCAAGTCATTCTCTGTATAGTCACTGGTGCATCAGTCATGGATACTGGTTCTGGTTCATTGCATTGTTATCATTCTAAGTCAAATGTGAGAATTTCGTTGAAAGAAACCGCGACTGAATTAGTCCCGTGTTTTGGAACTCTGAGGCTACTGTATAGAACATGCAGAATTATGTCCTGCCAGAATGTGATGCTTAAGCCCGAGTGCTTATTTCAAAATCTTTGTCACTTTTTTTTTTCCCAATTACTTAAAACAGCGCATAGACCGTCAGACAAAGTCCAACGATTCACACAGTGAACTCATGACTGATCAGGTCGTTGGATCACTTACCGACGGGCTGGAGAGCAAACCAAAACATATGACACCCGCAGTCCTAGCGCTTACACGTAAATGTTTTGAGTCTAAGCATGAGCTAAACATGCTGAGGAATGTTAGAATGACATTAACGCGGGCTTTTGGAAGTGTGCACAGCATTTGTATCACCAGTCTTTCTATGTCCAGCTCCTTGTTTGACCCAGTATCGTTTCAAAGGTCTCAGTCTTTCTTTGAGATCTGGGACAACTGATGATAGAAGCCTGACCAACAATACTATTTATAGTTCTGTGCTGGTACAAAAGTCAGTCTGCATCTCAAATGTGTCTCGCACACAAGCACATGACACAAAAATACAGAGAGAGAGAGAGAGAGAGAGAGAGATTGTGAAAGACATTCACTCAGCTAGATGCTGCAATATTTGCATTATGTGAAGGGGCAGGATTTTGAGGCTGGATGTCCTTCTGTCAGAATTAATTGGCATTGCCTAAAATCATTCTCTGGATACCTACCATATTTCAGTTGTCCCAGGTCTTCTCAGCTTCAACCCAACCTCTCTACACCCCACCCACACAAACACACACACACGCACGCACACACACGCACGCACACACGCACGCACACACACACACAAGACAGCAAAGAGACCTGGCTAACAAGGTGATCTTGACCTGATGTCCGAGGTCCGTATGCATATACTTCAGGCCTTGCCCTTGCATGTAGTGACATAACTGTAAATGACTTTACTGTAAATGGCTTCACGATAAACTGTTTGACCCTCCTGCAGACTCACAGCTCAGTGTACTGAAGGCATTTAGTGACTGTATCTGTTTGTGTGGTTCTGACTGCAACTGAAATTTATGTCAGTTTTCAAAGGTAACACATGTACAGTCATAAGAAAATATATTTTAATTTAGGCAGACAAGCATCATTAAGATTGCAGAGCCTCAAAAATGGTAGTTTTAATCAATTACAGTGAAAAGTGTTTTACGCTTCACAGTGTTATAACTGCAGAGATACCGACAGCATCTTTTCCCACAGATAATTAGAAACTCGTACAGCATGTTCCCCAGCATTAAAAGGGAAAGGTTTTGTTATTCTATGACTTGTATTAAATATGTGCTGAATAAAGAATTCATACTTTAGATCTGCAAAATCACTACGTAACAACACAGTTAAGCACGGGATGATAAATAACTCGCTGTGTATACTTTTATGCGTTTCAACACTCAAATCTAGAGAGATATAGAGTATTACCTGCTGTTGATGACATGTTATGAATGCTCACAAAGAGTAAGAATAGAAAGAGTGTTATAACTATGAGCTTTACTTAGGTTTTACCTAAGGTGACTTCCTATAAGAACTTTGCCACAGAGATTTTGACGGAGTGCACAGAAGTTTTAATTCGTGACACATCACAAGATCGGCTGTAACACTGGTCATATGATTTATGATGTGTGACACACAGGTTCACCCACTGCAGAGCCTGTGAGCATTGGGAAATTTAACTCAATCAATTAGACTTTTTTGGAACAAGCTGTCTTTTGACTACTGCATGGGACAGTGTCAGTAAACATTGTAATGGAACATGCATTTTGGCTCCCCCCAACAAACAGACAAACAAAAAACAAAATATGTCCTTTTTACTGGTCTAACTTTTTTCTCTCTGGAATTTAAGATCTTTTCTTAAGAAAGAAGTCTTTATGATATGATCACATAAATTCCCACAGGCAGAAATTTGTGTCGAATTCGTACTGCAAGGAGAAATTTGTCAAATTTGTGCCAAATTTGTTGAATTTGTGTCAGATCTATTTCATACAAAAACTGTAATGTCAGTCCATGCTTCTACAGATTTTTTTTTATCATTTGCTTGTGTGCCCTATGAGACATTTAACAAGTTTGTGGATTGCATGAGAAATGTAATCCTACTCTAATCCTTTTCTTTCTCAGAGACATGCCACGACTTGGCACAGAAATGGCACTAATAAGTCCCTTCCACTTTTGGCATTCTTTTGTTTTGACAAGATCCTGTCAAACAGACTGTAGATTAGATTTCAGATTTTGTCGGTATGCTGAATTTTGCCAATGAACAGGCAGTTTACCAAAGTTTACCAAAAATATAAATTTTACTAACGTCACTTTTTTCACTCTGCATTTCTGGCTCAAGAAAACATGAGTGTTGCTGTTTTCTTTCTTTTTATTTTGTACTCGTCTATGTCATAATTTTCTAGTCGATCATCATGTTGAAAGTGAATGCAAGTTTGTTTCCTAGAATCAGACGATGAGGAACCGAAGACCAGTTGACGCTCCTTCTTCTCTTGTCTCCTGATCACTAATCCTGGCTTTATGTTGGCGACCTTCGCAGTTCCAGGGCAGCACATGTGTGAAGGACTGTGTAATTCATTCCTGTCTTGAGTTGTTAATTTCCAACTCAAAGACTGCGTAGTTCCATGGACTTGCTCAACCATTTGACCTTCACAGATGGTTTGAGTAAATGGAACATGAATTTATTTGGTCTGACTTTGTAAAAGGTAAGCTGCGCACAGGAGATATTGTGAAAGAGTCTCAGGTTGTATTTGCAGTTTGGTTATGCGAACATGTGACATGAAACACATTCAGGAGACTGGGTTATAGTAAAAGGATTTCTTTAGAGGAGAAAGAGTCTTCTCTCTCTCTCTCTCTCTCTCTCTCTCTCTCTCTCTCTATATATATATATATATAATATATGTATGTATGTCTTTCTTATGTAGTCATACCTGGATGTCCAAAGTCCTGGGCAGTCTCTTGAGTTTCACTGAAGTAAACCATTAAATATTGGTAATCTATGTCAGCTCAAAACCATATATTCTCTAAAGATCTACATCCTGATCAGCTGTGTGTTTAAAGATCTTCTCCCATCTCTGCAGCTCCTTCTTTGTTTTCTTTCTTCGTATTTTAACTTATACAGTTTAATGACTATAATAAAAACTCAACTGCAGTGTTTGTATGAATATAAACACAGTTAAAAACGGACGCTGCACAGTAGGCGGCAGTTTGTGTGTTGGAGGCTTATTTGCATATCCAGATGACAGGTCATCAGATGATGACTGGGGGGGGGGGGGGGGGGGGTTTCCATGTGAGCATGGATACACCAGACTACACACATATGGTATTAGCTCACTTAGAGACTGCAGTGCAATTTCTCATGGATCTGTGATTGTTAAAGGCATGAGCTTATCCAACAGCTGTTTTAGCGTGGAAATGGTCCTTCAGCTGAGAACCTCTACTAACATACCTCTGTCTCTGTACTCTTATTCTGCTGCATTTATGTAAACCAAAAGATGGATATTTAAAAGAATGGGAAAATTATTGATGGGTGTAATGATATAGGAACAGTTTTGGCTGTATGGCTGCAAAGTTAACAAAGGAATGGGTGTCACAAATCCAGAGAGATTGGATGCAAGTGCAGGCAAACTTTTGCAAATGCAAATCGTAGCCCAAATACAAAGGCAGAAACAAGTAGGGTCCAATGTAAATGAATCAGGCTAGCGTGTGATAAGCAAAATCAGAGGTCAGGTAACAGGCTAAGGTCAATGCACAGGAGGGCTAACAGGAGTCAAAGAGGCTAACAGGAGTCAAGGACAGTAACAAGGAACACAGCTAAACTGGAACAAGGAAGCTAACTGGAAGAAACATGGCTCTGTATACTTATATCATGTCACATCTGACTGAAACAAACCAAGGGGTATACATTATAGAGACAGAGAGAGCTAGTGAATAGAGGACCATGGAACTGGTGTACATGATGATTAGAGAATGGATGGGTTAACAATGCTTAATGAACAAAGCTTTGAATGGCCAAAAGACAGGGTTGTAGAAATGTGTTCTCGTTTGGCATCATCCAAATGGAATTCGCCATCATGCTGCTTTCTTATGCGACACATCTACCATATATATCAAAATATATGACATCAAACATTTACCATGTTATTCAGCAGTTTAGCTTAACTTAGTCATTGTCTGTGCATCAATAAAATGCCTCAGATTTTAGATATTGACCTAAAATGGCTGGTTGAAACAATT
The DNA here is from genome assembly GCF_902362185.1 of Chanos chanos. NCBI lineage: Eukaryota > Metazoa > Chordata > Actinopteri > Gonorynchiformes > Chanidae > Chanos > Chanos chanos. The sequence goes on along the minus strand of NC_044500.1, from coordinate 20,793,765 downwards.
AACATAACCATTATATTTTGTGAATTATTATATCTGTTATTATAATCTGTTCAGACTTCCTGTAAGGTTGTTTTCTTTTGTTTATGAATGACCAGGTCCTGGGAACAATATAGGCGCTTTCGCACCGAACAGTTCTAGGGTCTAATTCGATAGGAACTACCCCCTATGGAGCTTCCCCTAGAACTACATTCGTTCTAGGGCCTTTTTTCTGTTTGCTTTCGCACCGCCAGTAGGAACGCTGAAGTGACGTAAGCCGGCCGACGGTATAGCAGCTAAGAGCTGTTGTTTACACTAACCAGGATAGCTGCACATTTTGAAGTACAAATTTAATTACTTTTAAGACCTTTTAAATACCTCCAAAAGGAAAAAAAGGACCATTACTGCGGCAAAAGAAATCGACAAACTAGACTACAGTATACGCAATGAGTTTTATTGAATTTGAATGACAGAAATATTGATTGCACATTCGATAACCTATAACTGCCTTCTCATTAACGAAAATAAAACTGTATGGCGATAGACCCAGTCCAATGGAGAAAATAATTTCCGAATGCATTTATGCATTTACCACCGCAGTAGCAGTGAATGACTTGATGGGCATAGTACTTTTCGGGTGCTAGCATAGCGCTTGTGCCTGACCCTTGCTCGCGCCATCGTGTTTTTTTTTTTTTTCCTTTTTCCCCGCCGCAGCCCTAAAATCGTAAGCTGGATAAACACATTCTTATTTTAGGTTAAAATGCGGATCACAGCCACACAAGCGGACACACAAGCACCTACCGAAGCGGAGTGTACGCTACCTCTTCAATGTACAAATATACATTGGACGTTACAAAATGGTCATTGTTGGGGGATATAAAATACCGGTAAAATAAAACATAAAAACCATGTGCCCCCTCCTACAATTCCAGACATTTTGAGACATGAATATCAAAAGCTAAATGAAATACGTTCTAAGACTTTATATTTTGCACGGATCTTTAAAAATGGCGGTTGCAATCATCGTATACCTGCGTCTGGACCAATGGCTGTACACCGACGTCACAAGGTTCCTATTGTGCTGCAAAAGTACCTACCCTGGAGTAGGGGCTAAAAAAGCCCCTCAAAACGGCGTTCTTAGAACTAAAATCGTTCTAAGTTCCTGCGGTGCGAACACGCCAAAAAGGGGGTACTTTCTCCAACAGTTCTAAGAACTATGAAAAGTTCCTCCGGTGCGAAAGCGCCTAATGTCATATTTCCCATTAATCCCATCACGCCAAAGCAGGACTGGGGTTCAGCATTTAAAGCATAAAAGGCTGCTTAATTTGCTTTAGTCTCTTAGAACCTCTTTGAAAATAAGGGTGGTGAAATTAAAAATTAAAAAGAGAACTGCAGGAATTCTTAAGAAGCTTCTATCACCAGAAAAATATTCCATTAAGAAAAGCATCTATAGAGGAAATCTGATCTCTCCTGCCATGGCTTGCTTAAACCATCCATCACTCTCTTTTTTTTTTTTTTCATTAAACATATCCATCACCCGTTTGCTTTTTTTGTTTGTTTGTCTTTTTTTTAGCCTCGTCCTGGAGTCCTCTTGTCTTCTCTTTTAAAACAAACAGTGTGAGTAAATGCAGGAAGAGCAACGACACCACTGCAATAATTTTATATCCCACTGATAGTCGCGTGAAATGAAATGCATTTCTAGACACTCTGAGTTAAACTTTGAAAGGAGAGTTTTGTGGTCCTATGTCACTCAACACTTGTTGAATTCCAAAACAAATATTCAAAAATGCTTTTTTAGATCACCTCAAGACTTCCACCAGCTGGTTCATGTCACTGTACAAAGCCATGGCTTTCTTAAACATCCTTATCAACCTTATTCAAATATTTGCATGCAGTGATCTTCATCACCTCCATGTTTTCAATGTTAGTCCTTAATAATCTCAGATACAGCAGAACACATCAACCAATATGAGTAAAGGTCTGCATGATTTCTATGTATAAGAACCAAAGGAAACCTGCACTCTGTAAATGGGCCAAATAAATGGGCTTTCATCTACACTCAGACAACACTTTTGATCTATTTTTGTTAAGGCGGCCATGATTCTTTGAAGCAACAGACAAAAAGCCGAGAATATCTGGGGACCCATCTTGTTAGTTGGGGGTCAAGTTTCAGGCAGGAAGCTGGTTACGTATGTGAGTCAGCACCACTATTAGTCTCTTTGTTCCACTCCATGTTGTTTCCCAGAGTTACATTAGCTCTGATACAAACAGTTCAGCTGACTAGCATTCCTGCCTGCCACATACCCGTGGCTCAGGTCATTGATCTGATTTCCCGCAATGAATCCAAAAGTGTCCTTCTCCTGCAAGCCTCATAAATAAATCTAGCTGTTGCAAGACACTCTCTGTCTGTCATCTTGCTCATATGTCATGTTTTTATTTTGTTTGTTTTGTTTTGCTTTGTTCAATAAACTTGTATTTTTTAAAAAAGAAACAGTCTGTTATAGCTAGTGCATGACCTCCCATTTGCTTTTAAATTTTGGAGACTTGAAATTCTGTCACCATAAGTACAATTAATGTTTGCAGCATTTGTTGTTACTGGATTTGAGAACCATTTGGTTTGAGGCAAGAGCCATAAATATGGCAGAAACCTCACCCACACCAAGTGCCTTGTGACTATCACACAACCCGTATTTGTTTATTTAAGATGATGTTTTTGATAAAGGATCATCAGTGAAAACTTTGTAAAAAAAAAAAAAAAAAAAGTTGAAAAAACTCTAAAGAAAACTCTGTAAAATCACAGATGGTTATGCAGAAGTTATGCACAGATGCACACAAATAAACAGTCTGTATGTGTTATTCCATGTGTCAACCCTGTTACTACAGGTATCTCAAAATTCTTTGCTTTTTCCTGTAAATCACGAGCTTGGTGAAATTCTGTAGAATATTTTAAGTGGTCCTGCAATGTGCAGTCAGTGTTGAAATGTTGGTGAGAAAAAAACGCAGCATAAAGCATTGTCAGTGGTACTTTAACCGTAATCTGTCCAGTTTAGGGAATGTAAGCACAAGGCTCGCTCCCAGTGTCACCCAGTGAATACCAAAGCGTACCCAATGGACGAGTTCAATAAAAAATGTCTCTTTTCTCCTTGACTATTGTTCTGGCTTACAGAGCCCCAGACAGGCTGAGCAGGCGTGACTTGCTTTCCTGTGGGAATATAAACGTACTGTTTCACATTTATTATATCATATTGTGTGAGGCCAAGGGTACAGTTGTTATTGACTCCTGGTCTGCTGCTCATGGCTTCCCCTGAGATTTTTAGGACAGTTCCTACTGATTACCCCCAAGGCTATCTTCTCAAATCTTCTCAAATGTGTCTGGCATTAGGGAAAATGTGCAAACAGAGCAGTACTAAATAATGCCCACTGGGCATCCGCTCTAACTGCATTAGAGGAACTTATCGTCTGAGCTCAAAACACGAGTTTGCCTAAATCACCCTGGAGGAGATTTATCCCAGTCATTGTCTGGTTTATGATGATCATACCAGTCTCAAACCATTAGGACACACAAACATAAGAAAAACAGGCGGCAGTTTCCCTCTTCAGTTAATGGCCTCTTTAGGGGAATTATTCATTCAAAGCCCACAGGCTCTGAGGTATACATTTTCATGATTAATTGAAGGAGAGATTCTGCTAATGAAACAAGTGATTTAAGCATGAATGCATGAAAGCCTTTTGTCTGCAGGAATGTGTGTGGTGTCTGTCACTGAGAGGAAAACAAAGCCACGCAAACGTGTGTCCTTTTTTACCTTGTTCCATTACTGAGCAAATCATGTTTTTGTTGGGGGTTTTTTTTTTGTTTGCTTGTTTGTTTGTTTTTTCAAACAGTAGACAATGCCCAGAGGCTAACTAGCCAGATGTTAATTTTCTGTTTTAGGCTTCACTTGACGTGAAATGTTTAATCTTAACTAAAGTAAAGTCAAGAGCAGGAGAGATTAAATTTTATTTGTCTGAGTTTTTGACTAACATGCAGATTGAAATGAGTTTCTCAGGAGTTTATCATTCCCTGTCACAGCTACTCATTTGGCTCAGTGGCTCTTGATGATAGAAGGGTTACGTTTTGGTTCCGAAGAACTCATTTGTGAGTTTGCCATTTTTGCACTTAGACCAGTTTGAATTTAGTGTCTATTTTAGTGTCTGTCACAAGACATCTTAAAAAGACCATTTATGTGTTTGAAGAGTTGGCAAAGATTACGCATGGTTTATTTGTCTTTGGACCATTTTCATGGTTATTCTAATTTTGTAATAAAAACAAAATGCATTCTTGGCTTGTGGAATATTGTGTCAAATAATACTTAATCACAGTCTGTTTGGTCCTTTTGATGACAGCTGATTTTTTGTGCAGTTTTTTTTCCTCTAAGACATGGGGTGGATGAAACAGTGCTGTAAAACATCTGTTTGTTTTTTTTTCCCAGAGTGATCTATGACATCAGTGTAATTTTACTCTCCTTGATGAAAGCAGCATGACTGGCATGGTGGTTTTCTCCACACTTCCATAACATTTCTGCTTGAAAGAACAAATAAATTGTTTTTTTGGATTGTATTCACTCACAGATATGTTTGCCAGAATCTGAAGTGTGGAATTTGTTGGGGTTTGTTTGGAACAGAAAGTGTACACATCCAAAAAAGACCCAAGTCCAAGGAAACTCATACTGTTATCATCTCACATTTACTTCAGTTTCATCAGTGAATCTGCCAAAGATGACTCCATTTCCTATAGCACAGATTTTTTCTAATGAATAGGGCCTAAAAACTGAGGGGGAAAAAACTTTAAAGTAGACAAAATTCAGTGAATGAAGTCAGGTGGAATAAAAGTATCGCAGTGGGCTCAGAATTTGTGTTTACCACATCATTTTCCAGCCTGTTTAGCATACTGATTTCCAGTGATGCTCAGTTTAGCGTCACATACTGAAAAATTAAACACATTTTCTAACCACACATGAGATTTGATGGGCCAGTCGCCGTCTCAGCGGACGTTTCTTTATTTAGACATCAGCAACATACAAGACATTGTTGTTTCCTTTCATTGGACTGAGATGGTTGAATTTACATTGAGACTAGGATAAAATGACCTGCCATTGATCTGGGTGTGATCTGAAACCAGTGTCTGCGTTTATCAAAATCAATTTACTCCAACATACTCATGGTCTGGCACTGGGGTAACTGCTGGAAATACTGTGGAGAAAAACATACTTTTTTTTTCTTGTCATATCTTCTATGGTGTTGTCACTTTATGCCACAAACTTTTTGGCTAAATATTCTGAAATTTGTGTTTTATCACTATATTGTAGCATAGATTTCCCATGAAATTTTCAATAATTTAAGAGCCCTTCTGACCAAACAGATGCTAACTCATAGTATGAGTACAAGTGAGATATTTATGCTCTTCCTCTGGAATGTACACAGGTTGTTGGAAAGAATCTGTGGTCGACAGTGCTCCATGTATATCTGCGTTAAGCGTGCACATTAAATACTATGGAAAAAAACAGGAGCAGCCAAAAAGTGTGGTCTGGAAACATGTACAAGTAGTGACAACAAGACACTAAGTCATTTAGATTGGGACTCAGCTGAATAGGTACTGACAATCTGTACATGTGTGAATGAACACTTATGCCAACAGGCCGACACACTCCATGTTTAATTACAGATTTTCAATGTTTGCAGCTCTCACAGAAGCTGTAACAAATGGCAGTAGCTATTTATTGTTACAAGTATTGTCTTACAGCCATATTTAACATTTTCAATGTCATGTTAATGCATAGGAAAATAAAAATATGTTTATTTTTTGTTTGTAGCAGTAACAGATAGCAACACTTATGAAAATGTTAATGGGCTTCTACTCCTCTCCTTCTTCTTCTTCTTCCTCTTCTTCTTCTTCTTACTATAATTACATTTATTACTGATGTTGTTGTTATATGTCACTTACAGGTCGTAGCTCTTGGCATGGTGTTGCGAGGAAACACGGGCTGTGTTTGGTGTTGCTGGGCACTGGCCCAGCCCTGAGATGCTTGGCCCTCTCCCCTGGTGCCCGTCTCAGGGATGAGGACCATCCTTATCCTCTTCCTCTTCGCTCTGTCTGTCCTGTGCACAACTGAGGTAAACATTTAAAGTGTGGAACCCACACACTGTGTCAGAGTGGCGAGACCTGTCACCATGGGACACAGTCCAGTCACAGTGCTTCCAAAACACTTAACAGCATTTACGTGGCCACATTCTGCCATTATTAATCACAGACATTTTAATGAGTGAATCAAGACAGTGAAGGATAATCGGTACTTTTGAGAAGTACATTACTTCCTAACAGTGTAATGCTTCATAACCTTCCATCTGAGGAGAGTATACTGGTTCAGCCATGACCAGTTACACCAGTTACGGTCGTATAAGACACTGGGGTGCCTCCAGACAGAAGTACCAGTTGTGGTCGATAACTCCAGTGAGAAAACCCTGGAGAAGGGAGCATAGAGGAAAAACAGGCAGCCTTGTAAAAGCTATCACTAAAGAGCTGTATTGGGTTGTGAGGGAAGACCATTCTACAAGCATTGTTCTCAACTGGGAGACTGAGTAATTACAGATATCCTACGGAGACTTCACAGAAATATTCACTGTGTCCCTTTTTTTAATTATTATTTGTGGTTTTCAGAGTGTGTCTGGGAAGACTGTGAAAGATACGGTGCAAGAATGGAACAACTACAGAAACGAGTGTATCCACAAGATAAGCATAGAACCCACCACCTCAGGTAGAACTGACTCCCATCTATAACCTTTCATTTACCACATGAACAGTCCAGACAGCTTTCCTCTCTCTGCAGTAATGCTAAACTGGAATGAAAGCTTTTTGTCCCACCATCATGTTTACCAGTTTAATCCATAGAGAGATTTGTCTCAGGGTTATCTTTAGCCCATAAATAAAGAGTTCACTGTTTCACACTGGCCTCTTTAAGTCCAGAGTTAACACCAATGCCAGATGGAATTGTAAGGTGAGCTCCAAAAATTCAGCACTAATGCTGGCTGTAGCTGGCATAACTAATCTCAGCTCCGCCAAATGGGTCTGGAGGATCTGGAAGCAGGTGTGAAATCCAGCTAAAACCCAGAATTAAGTCTTCTAATCCCCATGTTATGACAGTGTTTAACTGTATGCTGAGACAAAAACAATTTAGAAACCCTACTTTGTTCTTGTGTTTTGTGTGTGTGTGTGTGTGTGTGTGTGTGTTCGTATCCTTGTGTGTGCAAGTTTGAGCTGACCGAACTATTACTGAATATACTATTTAACAATCAAATGTGATCTGGAATATTCTTTTGTTTAATCAAAAGCTGACAAAAGTACTTATAAAATGATTGGGTTATGCTGAAAGTATTATCATATTAGCATGTCCGTTCCCGTTGACCCCAGGTGTCTTCTGCCATCGTATGTTCGATATGTACGCCTGCTGGCCAGATGCAGCACCCAACACCACAGTTAAAGTGCCCTGTCCATGGTACCTACCCTGGTATGACCAAGGTACAGTGCATGTGCTACCATATTATGTAAAACTGACATGTTATAATGGTCCCTCTTAATTCAGAATTCATTTGTTGAGCTATAAAAAAAAAAAAAACTGAAAGTCTGTCCGTGTCACGGATTCAAATAGTGGATGCAAATGCAGGATAACTTTATTAGGAAATGCAGTCAACATCAAGACCAGACAGAGTTCAGTACATGATAAACAGGCTGCTAGGAACAAGACTGGGAGTCATAATCGGTAAACTGGCTATGGTCACTACACAAGAACAGGAGAGGTAATAGGAACAGGGAGACTAACAGGAACAGTAAGCTAATGAGAAATACACAAGTTGGCACACTCACGGGAGATACATTGCAGGGAGCTGACTGAAACCAATTTGCATTTATATAAATAACTTAATGAGACAATAAACAGGGAACAAGTGGGCTTGATACACTAGTAGTAGATAATGATAGAATAATGATGAAAATAAAAAATAATGACCTGGTTGAGTTGCTGACTAATGAGTTGGCAAACTGGAAAGGAACTGGAAATGAGGCAATGACAATCAGTAGTGTGTGAGTGCTGTGGACGCTAAGGTATTGTAGTAATCGTTTAGTGTTTCATCCACAATGAAAACATAAATTGACTGTGTACATGTGTTTCACGATCCAGATAATAAAATGAATCTACAGTAAACTAGAGCTCTATAATAAAATGTGATTTGATACATTTGTACATTTGATAGAATTTTTGTTTGTTTGTTTGTTTAACCTTAGTGGTTTTACCTCAAGATGGAATCAAATGCCTCTTCAGTTTTTATGCAACTAATTTTAAGGCTCAAAGCAATGTTCATAGGGTTTTATTTTCATTATATGAAACAAATTAGCTGTTTTTGTCAGTTTATCAGCCATTTTTGTTGCTTTGAAAGTTACTCCACCCTTGAGTTCCATGTTTCTTATTTCTCTCTTTCTGTCATTCGGTGTCTCTCCAGTAAAACATGGTTATGTTCTGCGAGAGTGCAGTTCAGATGGCCAGTGGGCCACCAACAGCACCAGTCGGACCTGGAGGGACCATTCACAGTGTAGTGCAGATGGCAGCCAGCAGACTGCAGAGGTGACACCCCCCTCCCCCAACCACCACCACCACCACCACCCAGGGCTGTAACAGATTTGACCCAGCACAGTTTTGAATGGAGAAACAGAAAACCATGAAAATATGACTATTTGTTTAGCTTCTCTCTCTGGTTCCCTGAGGGGAAGAGTAAAGAGACAGGACTGATCTTTGGCTCATGTCCAAAATCTGACTGTACTCATGTGCTGATTAATGCAGCCCCTCTCAAACGAAAAAGGAACGATAAATCAAGCTTAATGGGTCTCACACACAACCAGTATATGAAATATTGATGAGGTAATGAAATGAGATTGATTAAGTGGCTTCTCCAATCATACTTTGTCTTTAGATTGATTAATCGGCTTCTCCAATCATACTTTGTCTTTAGATTTATGAGGATGCATGGGCCAAGAAGTCTCTCTGACAAAAATTTATTTAAAAAAAAAATAAGAAAGAAATTATGCTATGAACCTGTTAGTGTAACATTAGACAGTTATTTGTCTTAAAAGCTGAATTTAACCACTTTAAGATACCTAACATATTTAGACATAAGTTGTTCTTTTTATCCATAAAATGCCTCAGTACCCAAATGAGAGAATATTTTTTACTGACATCTTTGAGGCAAACCAGAACCAAGCGTCTACCCATTGGGTTAGTGTGCATCTATAACTGAGGCCCATTAAGACAGAGGCAGTCTGAATATAAAAGAGGTCATTATCAGTACTGATTGTTTGCCCTGAGGAGGCAACAGCGCTCTGCCGCAGTGTCGTAGATCGACGGACCCATCAGACTGCTGGGCGGAGTAATGACATGAAGATGGAGGTACGCAGCCCTGCCTTCAGTAATATGAGAAGAAAGAGAGAGAGAGAGAGAGAGTCAGAGAGAGAGAGAGACAGAGAGGGAGAGACAGAGAGGGAGAGAGAGCCCGCTGAGAGGGTCACTGACTCCTCACCTGAAATTCACTTTGCTTTGCTGTCCGTGACGCCCAGACTGAGCTAACAGCTGTGATATTCACTGTCCGTGACGCCCAGAATGAGCTAACAGCTGTGATATTCACTTTCTATAACGCCCAGACTGAGCTAACAGCTATGATATTCACTGTCCGTGACGCCCAGACTGAGCTAACAGCTATGATATTCACTGTCCGTGACGCCCAGACTGAGCTAACAGCTATGATATTCACTGTCCGTGACGCCCAGACTGAGCTAACAGCTATGATATTCACTGTCCGTGACGCCCAGACTGAGCTAACAGCTGTGATATTCACTATCTATAACGCCCAGACTGAGCTAACAGCTGTGATATTCACTGTCTGTAACGCCCAGACTGAGCTAACAGCTGTGATATTCACTGTCTATAACGCCCAGACTGAGCTAACAGCTGTGATATTCCCTGTCTATAACGCCCAGACTGAGCTAACAGCTGTGATATTCACTGTCCGTGACGCCCAGACTGAGCTAACAGCTGTGATATTCACTATCTATAACGCCCAGACTGAGCTAACAGCTGTGATATTCACTGTCTATAACGCCCAGACTGAGCTAACAGCTGTGATATTCACTGTCTATAACGCCCAGACTGAGTGAACAGCTGTGATATTCACACACGCAGGGGCTAATACAATACATACAACAATGTAATGTCACAATGTGAACGCTTAACCTGAGCAGCAGTTCTTCATCACCTCACAAGAAAACCAAAACATCCTGCTAATAACCGTATTTTCTGAGTGATTGTAATGAACTCCTTGTGTGAATTAAGAATTTTTTTCTCTCTTGACTTGGCAGGAGACCCAAATGATGGTTTTGGCCTATTTCCGGGTGATGTACACTGTGGGCTATTCGCTGTCTCTGATCAGCCTCTCTCTGGCCCTCGTCATCCTGCTCCTCTTCAGGTTAGACCACACAGATAAACAGTCATGAGTATGACTGGAGCCATCGTGTGGACACTGGCACAGGATTCTGGAACATGTATAAAGATACATTAACATAAAGGGAACACTTATAGGCTAAAAAATTATTCCAGTTAGTTGCATGCTCTGTCTTTTCAAAAACGTCCATGTTAATGATGCTTTATTGGCATTTTATTCTTCACACAGTATTCTGACAGTGTTCATTTTATTGTTACCAGAGCCAGTTATGTTACTGGTTTTTCGTTAAAAAGAGCAGATTTTTCTCGAAGCCACTGTGAGGACAGAAGCAAGCCATTATTCAGCAATTTCTTTACCACCCACCTCTTCCTTTTTCGACCACGTCAGTTGCTCCCATAATGACATCTGTCTCTGCGTTTTTTTGCCCTAAGGGACACATAGAATGTGAAATATTCCCCGTCATGTCAGAATTTGATGTGTGTGGGGTTTTTTAATATTAATGGAAAAATGCAGGGAGTTTAGAGACTGTGAGGTAGAATGCCATCTGGGAGGTTAGGGGCTTTTTCCTATTTTTATCTGACTAATCTTTTTCTTCTCAGCATTCCACTCTCGTTCACCGTGTTTGAAAGACGTAAATGTCACTTAACAGATGTCTGAACAGGTCACAGTCGACACTGATGACATACGGTCACACATCAGATCGTGTTGTTGGATTTAGAGTCCAGTCTGTCTGTATTAACAGCAGTGTTATCTAGATCGATGCCACATGTTGTCACAGTCTTGTTTTATGACTTTACAGTAGATCACTAAGGGTTCATGCTGATGCTGTGGGTTTGCTTCAACATGGTGCTAAAGGGCTAAGTGATCCCGTCTCACTGAAAAAAACAGTATTATATATGATAAATGATGATGCTAAATATGATGGTGTTATATATAATGGCATTATATGTGATGCTGTTATATTTAATGGTGTTATATGTAATGGCGTTATATAAAATGGCGTTATATATGAAGGTGTTATATATAGTGCTAGTGTGTATATAACGGTCTTATATTGGATGGTGTTATGTATAATGGTGTTACATATGATGGTTTATATGTGACAATATTATACATGCGCCATATATAATGGTTTTATATGTGACAATATTATATGTCTGCTATATATAACAGTTTTATATGTGACAATATATATGTGTGCTATATATAATAGCTTTATATATGAGAGTGTGCATATGACAGTGATATATATGAATCTGTAGGAAGTTGCGGTGTACACGGAACTACATCCACACCAACCTGTTTGCCTCATTCATCCTGAGAGCTGTGTCCATACTCACCCGGGATGCCCTCCTTACCAGGGACACACCTGAGTTCAAGGACAACCAAGATGTGTCTAACATCCTCAGTGACCAGGTCTGAACCCACACATCAGGGTTTGATTAAATTCAAACGCCATGTGCCATAGTTCAGTCTTTTGATGCTGAATTCTGAAGTTTGTGGATATCTATAGAATTAGGGTTGGATTAGCAGGCACATTTGATGCCAACATCAGATTACTTCCTACTATCAAACTCATTCATGACAACTGAACAGGCAGTTCCTGATTGCAGTTCATTAGGCTATAAGAAAGATTATGTAAATGTTCTACTTGAAATGCTTGTTCATTTTAAAATGTACACAATCAGCATACAGGCAAATTAATAGTCTCGCTGTGGCCTGCTGTTCTTCATTTTTGTCTGATTGTCAGGTGAACCACAATGAGCGCAAATTACTGTAACCACATATTACTCAGTAAATATGCCATTATGATGTCATCAGTCTGTGTATGGTGAGACAGATGTGCACAGTTAAAAGGAAACGGGTAATCAGCCCTTTGAATAAAATTACACACACACACATTCTCTCTCTCATGTGCAAACACACACACACACGCACACACACACACACACACACACACACACACACATGCAAACGCAGTCACCAAACTATTCCAAAGACTGTAGAGTGGTCTCAGTTTGAGATTAGCTGTGGGTTTGATCCAAAAGCAATTCAGATGGAGCTCTGTGAGTGTGTGTGTGTGTTTCAACCATAATCTCTGTGTCAGAAAAACAAACACTGGTCTAACCTTTGCCCTCTGCCCGCAGGCCCTGTCAGGTTGCCGTGTGGCCCAGGTCATCATGCAGTACTGTGTTGGGGCCAATTACTACTGGCTGTTAGTGGAGGGACTTTACCTGCACAATCTACTGGTCCTCATGGTTTTCTCTGAGCACAGCTACTTCTGCGGGTACCTCGTCATTGGATGGGGTTAGTATAGCCGTGTGCCAGTGTACATAATAAACATGTTGTATGCTGGTCTTTGACTCTGGTTGTCAAAATATTTTTTTGAAAAAGTGGTGTGTTTGTTCAGAAATGTCACAGTGGCATGTTTGGAAATGTCTGATACAGGTACAGATGAATGAAAAGGAAATGTGACAATGTGTGGGTTTTTTTATGATCTTGAAATTCTGAAGGTCGTGAAACAGTTTTGGATGAGAGCCAAAAAACATACAGAGGAAAAAAAATCCTTTGGCAAAATGCTGTTTTACTGAGTGTAGTCAATCATACAATCTAACATCACACAAACCCAATGGCTCTAGACACTGTGGACATATTAGTGTTTTTCATTCCCCTACCAGGCACCCCACTCTTGTTTGTCATTCCCTGGATAGTGATGCGGTACCTATATGAAAACACAAGGTAGCACTTTTATCAGTTACACTAGATATACACCTTTGTGACTGGCTGTTTTTAAAAAGATGAATCACACCTGAAGGAAATCTCCTCACTGTTATAGGTGCTGGGAGATCAATGAAAACCTGGCATACTGGTGGATCATCCGCACACCAATACTATTGGCTATTTTAGTGAGTATTCTATAACAGACTAATACTGTTGGCTATTTTCGTGAGTATTGAATAACAGACCAACACCATTGGCAATTTCAGTGAGTATTCTATAACAGACCAATACTATTGGCTATTTTAGTGAGCATTCTTTAACAGACTGTTATTTTCGTGATTTTCTGAATGACCTGATATTTCTAATATGCACTTCCTATTCCTCCCTGTTAATTTAATCCATTAGTCTGTTCATTTCTGTGGTGTAGAAAAGAAGAGCACAAGGAATTATAATTTCTGATGAGATTAGGAGAAAGCCAGTCCATGAAGGACATTAAATCTGTGTCTGGCTTTGGTCCCCCTCCTGCTCACTCACTCAGGATCAGACCCCCAGTGCTATGTCAAAATGACATTTAAAAAACAGAGAAACAAATGTGTATATGTGTTTCAGTCATCCTTCAAGAGGTTTAGTGGCTCCAAAATCCAGATACATCTCTCTGTCCTCCCCATACCCTGTGTGGTTTGTTGTCTTATTGCATTCCCTCTTATGAAAAATACATGGATGAATGAATGAATCATTATGCCTGAGAATGTTCAAGTTATATCTTTTTAGGAACACTTTGAACCGTTCAGTGAAATGCTTAATATTAATCACGGCCTAGTTGCTGGTGTCTTTGTATGAAACACTCTGTACCTATGCAAAAAGATGATGCTAGTCATAAATATTTCATATATGAGTTTAGAAATGATTCACCTTATCAGTTATGTAATAATGGGATGGTTTTTGCTTTATGTTTCAGGTGAACTTTTTTATATTTATAAGGATCATACAAATTCTTGTGTCCAAATTAAAAGCACATCAGATGAGGTACAGCGACTATAAATTCAGGTAAGACATTTTATGATATAGTTGATACTCTGATGGCATATCAGTATATATCTTTTTACATTTTTAGAGAGAGGCATTCTGATTCATTGAATGTTCAAACTTTGACAGGAAACAGCTCTCTCCCAGACATGGCCTGTCAAAGTCATTTTCAGCACAAACTGCTGGTTTTATGTTCTCAATTAACTCTTTTGTTTGTGTGCTTCATAATTAGCAGTTGGTTGAAGCATTTTACTGTAACTCTTATAAATCTGCTTTAGCGCTGACTTGAGGTAACATGTCACTGTAATGTTTTCTCAGAGCAAGTCATTGCAGTCTGTTGACACCAGCTACTCTGCAGCATCCAAAAACTGATCCCCACATTAAGAGAAAACGTTTCTCTTTGTCCCCCACTGTGACATACCAAACATGCATTCACACTGAATTTTTCACCTCCAGTCTGAATCTGAATTGCATAAAACGTAAACACCAGGCTAAGAATGGGTTGTAAGCCTTTGAAGTATGGAGCAAGGAAACTGGTCTGATTCCACTGGGCCTCATGTTTAATCCTCAGACCTGGGCTGTGCCTCCAGTCAGGCGCATAAGGATGAGATGACTGAAATCTGAAGAGTATCGCTCTTTTTATGCAAGGCCCATCATGGGGATAAAACCGAACAGTTTCTAGATTTTCCCCATGGTGCCACACAACTTTCTTTTTTTAATGGATAAAAATTGTCAAAGGTTTTAGGGTATTTTGAACGGGGAGAGAGACTGGAGTAGAAGAGCCAATTTACTCATATTCTCAAAGAAAGAAAAAAAAATTCACATTGTGGCAAAAGATTGAAAGCACTTCACTTGAAAATGAAATATTGAGGTACTTGAGTGCACTAATAAACTGATTCTGTAATACGGGTTTGGGGTCATTTTTAAACTGCTTTGGCTCTGCACTTTCACGCCACTGCCAACAAGCATGTCATCCTATGTTTCAACAGATCGCTTTCATTCCCAAAGAAGTGTTGTTTTAAGGGAATTAACTGTAGTGTGCATGACGTATACATAGCCTGTCAACATACACAGTGCGTTGGCAATTCTTTTTGTCTCGGTGAGTTTAAAACCACAGTCTGCGGCTAATGAGGCGCTGGAGACAAGTCAAAACATTCTCACTATTTTTACTATGAAAAACTACAGATTAAAGGAGATACACTGTCATATACTGTAGGTTTTCTAATGAGGTCTGACTGGTGTAGCTAACTGAAAAACTGAATAAGTCAAACTTCTGAGGAGTAAAACACGCACACAGACATCTGATGCTTTCAAGTTCTTTCATCAGTAACTAAAACAGATTAGTCTGTGGAATTGAAGTCCATAATCTATTTAGTATTTCTCTTAATTCCTCACGGTTTCACTCATGTTGGCAGGTACCTATGAGAATGTTTTATATCCCTTTATATTTACTGTGCTGATCTTTTTAAATGACAATGCATACAAACTTGTACACTCCTCTTAATAATACTTTAGTACTTACACACTGAAGTGTGTCCAAATTAAAAGCACATCAGATGAGGTACATGTACTACTTAGATACAGCAACTTAGATTCAGACAGGGGTGGAAAAATCAGTGTGAACTCATAAAATGTGTGTGTGTGTTTGTTTGTTTTTTTGCAGGATATCAATGCAGGACCACTCGACATTGTTGAGGGTAATGTAAAACTGTCATTTGGATTGCGTTTATAAATGTGTACCTGTGTGCAGGTTGGCCAAGTCAACCCTGACTCTCATTCCCCTGCTGGGCATCCATGAGGTGGTGTTTGCTGTGATGACAGAGGAACAGACAGAGGGCACGCTCCGCAACGTCAACCTCTTCTTTGAACTCTTCTTCAACTCTTTTCAGGTACATCCAGCTGGACTTATCATTATGAGACTCTGCAGGCAACATTCAGATCTGTGCAGTAACTTGCTGACCAAAAGAAATATTCTGAATAGATATGTGTGCGTTTCTGCGTGTGTGTGTGTGTATGTGTGTGTGTGTGAGAGAGAGAGAAAGAGAGAGAGAGAGAGAGACCTGTGAGCCTTTCTTGTACATTGCATCAGCATATATTCACCATAGGTGAGAAATACACTCATTCGCCAGTCTATTAGGTATGTCCACTTGGTAACCAGTCTGAACCCCTTCACACCCAGAGCATCCCGAATTCTTCCATTATATGAGAAATCAGCTCATCAGAGATCAGAGGTATCAGAAATGTCCCACAGGCATTTTGGTCCATACAGCAGCATGACACTGTTTCTATAGACTGGACAACAGCACAGACATGTCACAAGCAGGCAAAGTGTACTCACTGTCGTGTTCTATGTGACCAAACCCTCATGAACGGTAAGCTGTTTTCATGAAGGGACACCCCTGGTTAGCAAGAACATCCAGATATGTTGAGCTATTCAGATGTCTGCTTGGCTGGTCAGTCCATGTACTGATTACGCCAGCATCTGACTGTGCCATCAGCATGATGCCATAGGACCTGAGATTTACTGAACAAGACAACATTTTATCATACGTCAATTGTCCAGAGCCAGTACACACCGGAGCTTTTTCTTCCTCTCCTCCAGGAGTTCATATGGAGTCATCTCTTATTATAGACTACCAGTGAGAAGCAGTAACAAAGGACATTTTTGACTCCCCCCTGCACACCTCCTGCACGTTGTCCCGCACTGTCCCATGGTTTTGGCCCATCTGTTAGTGTTGTTACTTTTCCCTCGAGCAGAGTCAGCGAGCTAGTTTTAGTGACAGAATCATACCACTCCCAAAGTCACTGTGGGTCACTCATTTTGCCCTTTCTAATGTCCAGTCAGACAGTAACTGGGTTTTTATGAAGCCTGAGTGTTTTCTATAGCAACCCCCATACCACATAAGCCTGCAAAAGCAAATAACTTTCATGGAGGGGATACCCAGTACCCAATACCTAATAAACGTGTACGCATGCACAGTTTTGATTTGCCATTGATTTGCCAAGTTAATTTGGCTCATTCACTTATTCTCTCTGTTGGGTTATGCAGGGATTTCTGGTGGCCATACTGTACTGTTTTGTCAATAAAGAGGTGAGTGGAATGAGGTTGGGTTTTTTTTTGTTGGGGGGGGGGAGTGTGTGTCAATACAGAGAAACCTATAAGATAAGAAGAGCCATTATCCAGAACATTCCTATTAATTGCATATCATGTTTCAGTGCCAGTTCAGATTTTTAGTCAGATACATAAATAAAGACAAAGGCACTAAAGGCACCAAAACAGTGAGTGTCAAGTATTTCTATGCATACTGTCATCGTAATGAGAAATAAACTTGATGACATTTTGAATGTTAAAACATAATTTGCATACTTCACCACTACAGTTTAAATGGTGGTAAACAGGTAAACTTTTTTGAGTAAACTTTCCTAACCCTCTGTTGACCTCCCATTGATCTAAAGCATAATAGCTCAATAAAATATAATTATTAAATATAATCAAAATAATTATGAGTTCTTAATACGGGCAAAATTACAGAGCAAATTCAAAGGGAGTCTCTCAGGGTGCATTCATATTACAGCTAAATGCAGTTGCCAGTCTTCATTAAGACCTGGAATGACAGCTGTATTGTCTCATCACACTGTAATCAGGTAATGAGAACCAAAGTTGACTCCAGTTCATATGCAAATGAGATTGGTTTTGCATGTTTGTATAACAATAGGATTATTATCAGCTGACTACACAACAATGAATCGTACATCTCCCTCAGTTGGAGGACATGGTGGTTCAGGATAGACTTGTCAGTCTGGGCTAGGTCTGTGGAGCACTGCATTCACTCTAAAGAGGAGTACAATGAGGAATGCAGACTGCAGTTTTCAGTTTACTGGTGAGGAAAATAAAGGAGGCTGAAATCATTCTAACCCCTGTGGTGTTTAGAATATGATGTAGATGTTTACACCAAGATATCACATTATTACAACATCATGTAGTACTGTAAATGGAAGGACAAGTCCCACTCAGCGTCCACAAAGCAATCGTTCTTGCTCATTTAAAATGTGTGTGTATGTGTGCCTTGGTCACTGTGGTCTCCCACCCCATCCTTACCCTCAGGTGCAGTCTGAGATCAAGAGAAAGTGGCATCGTTGGAAGCTTGGTATAAGTGTGTTGGATGACCAGCGGAACACTGGCAGCCACACACAGCAAGGGGGCGCTGGAGGGCCCCATTGTCACCACAACCCGCCTTGCCAGCCCGAGTGTCCCCAGGTGTCCAGGAACAACCACTTGTCTCAAACATCTGCCCCATCTCAGCAAACGTGCCCACTCCACCTCCACCCTGGGGCAAAGAAGGGCAAGGCCTACTACTACATCTCCGCCCGCAAGCAGGTCCTTGGCTGCTTGAATGGGCAGTCGGCCAGCCGTGATGATAGGGACGGCACAGCCAAATACTCAGAGAGCTACTGCTGACGGCAAAGGGTTATCCATCCATCTACATGGAATTAAAGTTAACTTTATTGGCTTCTATCGAGATCAACAGGGTGACTATTCTTGAAGGTGGATAATGTCTGAAGCCATCAGTAGTAAAGCTATTTGTTCAGGGATGAAGTGTTTTTTTTTTTTTACAGAGGACCTGTGATGTCTGTGAAGTGGATGTTTTATGTGTGTTTTCAAATGGCCCACAAAGTGACACATTACATGCGCAGTAGAACATCTGCGATTCAGAGCTGGATCACACTTAAGATACTTTGGAAGTGGACACATGAAATTCACATTAATTTCTTCCATCCTTTTTTAATTTTTTGGTTGCTTATGTTCTACCTCTTGACCTGGTTTTACACATCACTGATGAAGTCTGTTACGTGCCAACATGCTATGCTGAAAACATAATGACCAAGTTTAAATGAATGGAACTGTATGGGCTCGTGAGGAATACCAGTACAAAACGAACCACAAGACAAAAGACTGAGGGGCCAAATGAGCTGTGTAGTCACAGGTAAGCTTCATAAATCACA
The DNA here is from genome assembly GCF_902362185.1 of Chanos chanos. NCBI lineage: Eukaryota > Metazoa > Chordata > Actinopteri > Gonorynchiformes > Chanidae > Chanos > Chanos chanos. Next base: position 20,774,520 of record NC_044500.1, on the reverse strand, counting down.
AACATGACAAACGCTCTCTTTTCTCTTCACAACCCACAATGTGGTTCATATAGTACTGTATACAGCCCCACATGGGCCCCTGTGTAACACCTGGCCTGACTCATGTTTATTAAATGCTGTGATGTCATTCACACCAAATCACGGCATCATAAGCACAACATTAACATTCACTGATCTCTGTGTTACCATTAATGGTGTCTAAATGGGTTATTATGGAATTGTGACACTCCATTATGGCTAACTTACTATTTCTCATGCAGAACCTATGAAGTCTATGTGTAATGTTTCCATGGATGTTATAAAACTCTAAAACAAGTCAGACAAAGGTGTAGCTTAGTGAATTTTACACATCACCCCCATATGGGTACACTGGGCCAGAAGACAATGACCAAGTATCACTAATGTGACAGAATGGTCATCTGGTCACATCGTCATATGACGACATGTCTTGAGCCACACCATAGTTTACATTGTGCCATAATTCATTACATCATGTTAATTAAATCATGAGGCACATTACAAATGACAACAGGATGAGAGACAGCACATTGGAGATGCACTAGAAACAGCTGTTGGTTTGGTTACACTCCAAGTTCTCTCATGACTGCCAGGCAGGTTTCTGCTCTGTAGGCTTTTTTTTCTTCCAAATAACGGGAGATCTAATCTTTTCATTATAACACAGCATTCCAGCACATGCAGTAATCCTCTCTGCAGCGAAACAATGTGGAGTCTTTAAAAGCCTCTTATCCTGTGTCCGGTCTACTCAGATTGTTTTTAATGCAGTATGAGTTACTTTGATGACAGAATAATGGTTACTCATGTAATCAAGTCTATTTGCAAGTCAGGTGTCCTGGAAGCTGGCTGATTCATTCACACTTTTTCATACTTTTGCTACTGCCTTTGACAACAAATTTACAACTCATTTTCCTGAACTCTTGGACATAGCTATGCTGACTTATGCAAAATCAGTATTCATGCTCAAAACCAGTTCATAATCCTAAATTCAACCCCACATCTCTAGAAGCAGTGTTGAATTGAGGATTAATGAATGTTTTCAAACATGAATATGAGAATGTCAGGATTATTGTGAAAGCTATAAATGAGGCAGCAGGTTTGAATTTAGGATTAATGGATGTTTTGGGGCTCACATGCAATTTACCTCTTTTTAACGGTCATTGATACTTTGTGGGAGATGAATAGTAAAGTCATAGCGGTGTTTGAATCGGATTGAGATTATATTCTGCCCTCAAATGGATTATGATGTAAAAAAGAACCCAATGAAAGGATCAGCCTAGCAAACAGAGGATTTCATGAGCGGAGGAATGAAGGCTCTTGCTCTTAATCCCATAATCTCCATCATTAAGCACAGCCTTGTGAGATGCTGAATGAAATTATCTTCCCTAGTATTGGCTGAAATGGCTTCTCCTCTTAAACCTATTCATAATGTTCACATTTTCAGATCACGGGAGGCCAGAGCAGTGAGCCTACGGCCTGTTATATGCTAACGGATTGTTTGATTAATTGATTGAGTGTTACGCTATACATGCTATTTGTTATACTGTACTGCACTGTACCATACTATACTATACTATCCCATGCTATGCCAGGCTAGGCTATGTTATACTACACACACACATAAACACATACACGCCTACAAAGTTTGGCGAAGAGTATGGACTTGATGAATTTACTCCCAGTACTGAATAATGTTTCTGTCAGGCTCGACACACATCTGTCAGTTTCACTTGCCTTCACAAAGCGGTTCACCATAGCAGCCCTGATTTTAGTCCATAAACTGCCAGTGTATAGTAATAGGAACGGAGGAAACACAAGTTACAAAGATAGATAACTCAATGTTATGTAATTTCCTGAAGTGGTGGTTCTTGTGGGAACAACTACATCAAATTACTTTTCCTGTGTTATTGCTGTGTGGACGTATGAACTAAATAATTCATTGTTCTGGTTGTTTGTGCAGACTGGTCGTTCCCACTTTTGAAACACACATCTCAGCACACAGCACCAGTCTGTATCAGGAACCCGCCGACTACGCAGGAACTCTCCTGCTCCTCCTGACGAGACACACTCAGTTCCCCAGCACGGTAGGAGGGCTGGTTTTTTTTCCCCGCCTTTGAGTGCACCCAGGTGGGGTTTTTTCCATATTCTTTGTCTGTTCGCAATGGTGTCCAAGCACTTGTAGTGCACGATTTCTATTCCTCTTTCCATTTAAAGACAAAAGGATGGAAGGGACATGTGGAGATGGAGGAGAACTGAAGAAGTTCAGCCTTAAATCCCCAGGTTCTCCCCTGCATAGATACCTTAATTATTACTGCATTATGTAGCACGCCTTTTCAAAGTAGACCAGAGGACACTAACCATGACCTCCTCTGGCCTTAACCATGTGGTAACTCTTTTGCTGTTATATTCTATGGGATAGACATTTTCAGGGGAATGCATATTGGGTTGTTGTTGTTATGAATTTTAAACCACACTGTTTTCTGGTGTTTAAAATATAACATGTCAAAAAATACAACAGCAACCTCATCACACTGTCATACCATGTATCAAGGCTTCAGGAGTATTCCACAAAACACCAGGGCAACTCATTTTTTACTTGCATATAGACAGGTACCCCAAATGAATGGTGTATTCTCATGACACAAAACGCACTTCTTTTGAAAGAAAATCCACAGTAGTCATATATTTATATAATGTGCTCCATTCATCTTTTTGTCAATAAATTTCCTTGACACAAAATGCAAATAAGTAACACAGTGAAAATAACAAAGAAAATTGTGTTTTAATTATTGGCAGTTTCTTTTTTTGTCCTGCGCATTTTATTGGCTATAATGAGCTGTGCCTTTAAGAGCACATTGCTTATTGGTCCTAGCAGCTGCACCTGTGTATGTTGGTGGGATTGGAGAAAGTCAATCAGTCTCTTTCTTGTGTGGAACAAGTGTTGTGCTCCCTATCTGTCTCTACCACTGCAAACCATAATGCAACTGCTTACATATGCCCTTGTGTTTTATTTTCACTAGTCTGTAGTACATGTATGTCCAGGTTAGTGTGCCGTGGAGACCCGGCATTACACAGTCGACGTTTTATCATTAAACTCCGCCCTATGAGTACCGCCAACTCCATTGTCCTGCCTCCTCCATTGTCCTGCCTCCTCCATTGTCCTGCCTCCTCCATGGTGTTTTCTGTCTGCACTCTACGAAGCAAACACATTACAACATCAAGATGTACAACCAAAGAATAAACATGGTTTTTTACTAGTGCTGTTTAATTCCTCCCAAAGGAGACCATCTTCACAGTTCAGTTTGTGTTTTTTATGTGATTTGATTATAAGCTCTTGAAGATTCATGCTTCAGCAGAAAATCACTGCGCTGTTCCCTTTGTCCTATTTTTTTTTTCACCGATTTTGTTTTTGTTTTTTTGTCTTTGTTGTTGTTGTTTTACAAAGCAAACTTGTTTTTCTTGAAATGCCAGTATAACACAAAAGACAGAGACGTTTAAAAACGTGTCAACGAATTACTGCAACTTCCTACTGAACGAATGCTCACTTCCGAGGAATTATAGAAAATAAAGTGTTAGGTTTTCAGTGTAACCCTGGGACATCTCCCTGGGACATTACAACTCCTTGAATTCCTCTCTTTCTCAAGCTAAGATGTGTCAAAATGGGGCAAACCGAGAATATGAAGCCTTAAAGGCCCACTCTCAGCAAATGCTCCAGTAGTTATTGTACTCCACACAAGGGCCTGCAGTCATCCCACACTTCTGTATCAGGTGACCTCTAGTGGTTACATGTAGAAATAAAGACATGTATTGAGCCTTGGACTCAGAATTCTTACATCACTCTGACCTCTCAGTGCTAATTTCATTACATCAGAGTAAAGCTTACACATGTCAAAGTCCAAACCATGTCTTTTTACAGCACAAAACAAAGAAGTGTTTTAGAAATCCTGTAGTAAACACATGCTAACGTATGTATGTCTGGATTGATACCCTACTGTTTCACCACAGTGGACAAACATGGAAAGTTTTTGTTCTTGAACATTCCACAGTCATTTGCATCAGAACATATATCCAAAGTTCAAAACGCCATCAGTTAGTAACAAATAAGTCAGCAATATATTGTAAATATGCACCTGAATTGTAAAATTTTTTAAAAAATGCAGTCTACAAACACCACTAAGTACACTTATTTATAAAGGATACTGTAATTTGTCAGATTGCACTTTTTATTGGCAGATAGAGGGTATGTGTTTGGGATGTCTTATTCAGGTAGTTGATCATTTTGGACAGAGTCCTGACTCCATACATGCCTGGTGTGAGGTGCACTCTTCATGTCATGCCATTCAGGTTTAGCTTAAGACACACATCTGCTTGAAAGCAATATTGTCAATACAAGAAAATATCTGTCCAATAAAGCAAACCTTTAACAATATATATGTTGTTGTTGTTGTTGTTTTCATTGTGCTGTTAATAATCAGGTGTTGGGTTTTGGTATTTATGTATTTTATAGTAAAAATGCTGTTACTTCTTTGAAACAAATAAATGTTTATTTTTTAAAATACAAATTCAGCATGATTTGACACACAGCTCAGGCTTTTGTGTGGTGTTCTCCCTTTGGTTTTAGTATAATGTTGAATTAATGGCCAATGAGAGACTGTTTTGTCTGTTGTGGAAAAGTCAAAGACAGTAATGGAACTGTGTTAAATGAAGGAGCATCGCAAACTGCGTCAAAAAACAAAACAAAACACTTTTACGACACAGAAAACTCCCATTGATTTTTATTCTGGAGTAAGAGTCAGCACCAAACGTGGGGTTTCTCTTCACCAGCAAGTAAACTAGGTTTGATTAAAAGAGATGTTTTATTGATGTGATCTTTTTTGTAAATTTGAACACAAATTCCCGCTGGACTGAGAGCTGACACATGAATAATGATTACAGCACAAAATAGATATTAACATATACATTTGTATAAAATATTTACCATATGTATAGACAATTCCTGAACAAGTCATTGGAACATGTGCCCTGTTCTATGAACCTGAACTTCTGTATAATCTGCGCATAGCTCAGACACTTCTGATGTACTAATCCAGCTGTTAATCTGATGACGCTGTTAAAAGTGCTATCAGTTCATGCCTTTGTAACAGAGCCAGGGTGGTCAGGCCTTTGGAAATTAGAGTACTAGGAAAAGATGAAAGAAGAACATTAAAGGGAGATAACATGTTCAGAGATGTGCAACTGACTGATGTGACATCACAATCCCAAAACACTGCCAGTGTATTCAGTCCAACCCCCAAATCTGCAAAGGAAGCTCTCCTGCATTAGCATACGGATGCACTGCATTGAATTCACAGCAGTTTCAGGCCCCTGGGGGAGGGAATCTATTCATTTTGAGTATTCAGACTATTAGTTAGTGTCACAAACTGGAATAGATCCTGGATACATGTGCAGCTTTCCAGCATTACTCAACAAAGGGGCAGGCCAAAAACAAAGGAACACAATCGGAAGATTCAAGGATTCAAAATAAGATTTAGGTAACATTAACAACAAACAGATGTTACATAGTGTTTTTATTCCAAGATCTAAAAACACAGATTAGCATAGTATCTATGCAAATAAAATACTCGCTACCTGTCTGTTAACAAAACTGGTCTCTTTCAATTAATATTGATATAACAGATTCAATTAATATTGATATAACAGATTGTATAAGTGGTAAATTGTGTTGCTTGTCACAAAATGTGTTCATATATCATCACAAAAAAAGATTAGCTAATCTTTTCAAACATCTACTCAAATACAAATCAAATCATATATAAAATGTATTTGTACATCAAATACAGATCTCCTACTTATGTGAAACAAGCAAGTGTTTTGAATAGAGTTAAATCATTCGTAAAGACATTCATAATGATAATGATACCTCCAAAACTGTTCTGTTTTTTTTACCTCTGTAGCCTACAGGACTAACTTGACCCATATGAAAAGTCTACACTGTTCACTCTATGAGCTTTGAATTAGAGCCCGAAAGATAAATTGGCGTGCCGATATTATTGGCCGATATGAGCTAATTGCAGATAAATCGGTATCTGCGTTCATAACAGCCGATAAATGACAGCTAAAAAGAGACCAAAGATGGATCCTTCAAACATGTTATGGCATTCATATCAGTCATGCCTGGTTTTGATGCAGTATCGGGAAAGCCGGTACAGTCAATCAAACATCAAAATTAAGTTTAACGTTATGGTAGTTGAGTGGTGTAGATTAAGCTGTTGACAAAACTGATTGTAGGTTTATTTATGAAACAGTGTGGCAGTTCTAGCAAGTAAACAAACACCGATCCTAGCACTTCTCTGGAAACATTGCTTACAGCAGCTTGTAACGCTGTCCATTGCTAAATTAGTTTGCCGACAAAGCCAGCTAATGCCATGTTTATCAGTGGACCGCTAATGTTAATGATTAAACTGATAGCGATTAAAGTGTAGCGTTGAACTTATTCTACCTAAATGAAGCAATGGTAAATATATCTGCGACTTGCATGTCTGTAGTTATAGTCGGTGCATTGGAAATTATTAAACCAGAAGGGACACGTAAATAAACGTGAGCTGAACAAGTATCTAACATGGCTTGGTAGCCAATCAAAGTTATCTAGCTTCTCTTTCAAACTTGTAGTGTGAAATCCCGAAGTTGCAAGTCATCGATGCAAACAATCATGTAGGCTAGAGGCATTCAACAGCTGCGTTTACTCTAGATCACTGTATCAGTTCACTGCATTATTCATCAAAACTTTAATTTTGTTGTACTTTTGTTCAATGTACTATTTACAACAATAAAACAAGTTTACTTTTAAACTGCATTATGTCATTATCTTGGTGAAGACTCTTAAATAACTACAAATAACAAATGTTAGGGAAAATCTTTGTTGATGTTATGTGTTTCTAAAAAAAAAGAAAAAAAAAAGAATATCGGCTGATATATCATTATCCGCTTTTTACATCTTCAAATATCGAAATCAGTATCGGTCTGAAAAATCCTATATCAGTCAGGTTCTACTGTGGATGGTAAAGACCAAGGCTTCCCATGCCTATCAAAGGACACTATTAATTTACACCATGTGATGAGTAAAAGATGCAGGTGGTTGTGTAAAACTGTTAAAATCTTGAACTACAATCTGAAAACAGCTCATGTGCTAAAGTGTGTGTGTATGTGTGTGTGTGTGTGTGTGTGTGTGTGTGTGAGTGTATGTGTGTGTGTATGCCTCTGACTTAAAATAAAACTGGTCAGACCTTGTATGCATTGTCTTGCTTTTCTTGTTAACTGCAACAGGTAACTATACTGGGTCTCACATCATAAAGCGTAATAAAGTGAGGGAATAGTAGGAGTTTGTTTTCCAGAAATGATTCAATGTGCAGCCATAGATTCAACTAAAAAGGCTCAACTCTGCAGACAACATATAACCCTCAGCGGCTGCTTCTACTTCCCCCTGAGCTGGACGTGGCAGTCGTAAGTGCGGGGTACTCGGCCAAAGCTGCACACAGCAGGCGTGCAGTCTATTTCCTCGGGCGCCTGGGTTCCCTTAAAGGTGAAATGCTGGAGGAGGGACGTCAAAAAGAGGAAGAGCTCCATCCTGGCCAGACCCTCACCCAGACATACCCGTTTCCCTGGTGGACCAGAAAAGAGGCGTAAGGTTTACCGGAAGATCATTTCCCAGTATACAATGGCCCCCCAACACGAATATGTGCTGCAAATGGGGTACCGACGTTGACCAAACATCTTTATGTCCTTTACATAATCAAATATCTACATGTCTTTCTGGCAAAAAGTTTAAATGAAACCATCAAAGAAACATCCAAAAATGTTGTACTTTGACTCTTCCAGTCTTTCGAAATTTTCTTGTTTGAAATAAGACAGGAGAGCATGGCTATGTAGCGAGCTGATAATGCAAAGACAAAATCCAACCCGTTGTTTATCCTTATTGTCTGGTTACTTTAATAAGGCAAAAACAAAAAGAAAAGGGAACTTCTCCCATACATGCTTTGATGCTGCTGACATTGAAGGAGTGCATGTTATCATTTAAGGAGAAAAACATTTTCATTCATTTTCATATGAAAAAGTTAATCTGTAAAACTCCAGCCAATCATTATTCAATTTGAGCTTGACCTAATGCCCAAAAATAAAAGCAATAAGTGATTTATAAAGCAACTCCTTTGGTTTGTACTTTCAGAGTTCATTTCACCTAAATCTTTACAGTTTAACAGCACATACATTTCAGAGCAGACTCACCCATTCCAAACACTACAAATGCATCATTCTTCTGAAAGCGACCTTCAGCATCCAGAAAATTCTCTGGGTCAAAGTGATCTGGATTCTTCCACAGTTCGGGGTCAGAAAGCACTGAGGACAAGAGAGGAAGTACCATGGTGCCCTGGACAACAAACAATGATTATTGAGCTGCTGGATCCTCTTGATTTTAACTATGATGTTTTACTCAAATGAGGAAAAAACACTGTCATTGAAACAGAAGACCAGAGCATTAAGTGGCTATGAAATGTGTAATCTTGCATGAATTAAAATCCTTATGGTGGCAAAGCATGGCAGGAAAGACCCCCTGCTATGGGTTCAATGCCATTCCTTTTGCCCTGGGTAAACCTAATGCTCTCCATGGTGGGTCCTCTCTAAAATTAGCCAATCACAGGGCAGAGGTAGTGTATCTCTGCTAACATCTTATACAGGCTGCAGTTTCCTTGAGTGTGAGAGTACCTCGGGAATGAGATAGTTCTTAAACTCTGTGTCCTTAAGCACTTTGTGTGGGACGGATGTGGGAGCCAGATCCATAGTGCGCTGGATCTCATGAATAACTGCATCCGTGTAAGGCATGTTCTGTCTGTCATCCATACGCGGGCTTCTGTCTGGGCCAATCACCTCATCAATTTCTCTCTGAACACGCTCTGAGGGAACACCACAACATGACATGCACCACATGACATTCACCTACATTTAATGACACTGACCTCAACAGAATCATCAGAAAATGCAGCTGCTTCACTGGACCATATGTACAAGACAGGGAGTTTACAGATGCATACACTATTAATGGACAAACATGCAATATGTGTTAGTTTCAAAGTTAAACTTGTGATTCAAAATTTATATTTATGGGAAATTCCATTCCATTCCATGCTGTTGGATGTTCACCCAAAGATGTACCTGATCTTGGATCAGTAGGATTGCTGTGTTAATTTCAATAATAAGTGTACTGCTTGGGAAGAAATTAAAAAAGGTGAGGTCCTCCTCCTGTCCCACCTTGGACGTGTGGGTACTTCATCAGGAGTAGTAAGCCATGTCTGAGAGTGGAAGAGGTCGTCTCTGTCCCCGCTCCAAACAAGTTCCACACCGTGGTCTGCAAGTTCTTCAAGTGAAAGTCTGTGTCGTGTTTGTCCTTCTCCTGTCAAGCACAAACACACACACACACACATTCAAGATCTTTAACCCTCATCAGAATGTCACTACTCCCACTGTCCCAAGCGCCTCGCTCCAGTTGTACACTGATGTGACAAGATGTGTAGCAACTATTGATTTTCTCTATTCAATGTCACCTCTGTTTGCTTATGGTTTGTGTCTGTATTTTAGGGAGTGAATCATAAAAACAAATATTGTGTTTTCCAAAGTCCCCATATTATTCCTGATAAGTGCGTCACAGTGACAAATGGGTGCTCACTGAAATACACAGGTAAGACTTTAATTTTGTGCCAAAAATATCCACTAAAGGCAGAGAGGTTTCTAGGTCTCATTCTAGAGGCAAATTGAAACACAATACCCCACCCCACCCCACCCCCTGAAAAAAAAAGGTATGGTAGTTATTCATTAAATAAAGAATTTCTGTGCTTTCAGAAACACAGAACATCTGATCAAAACAACATCATTTGTTTTGAAACTGATACTATGTTACTGAGGCCAGATGTGTCCGTAATCTTTATATTAAGCAATGTGTAGGAGCCATTACTTTATCTTGATTTATAATAGCGAACCCCTAAAAATATTATGAAATTTATTTATTCTGTTCTACATTTAAGTTGAAATTATAATGGAATTTATCTTGCCTTTACTAATTTTATTTTTGCAGTTTTATGTTCATTCTATTTTTCAAATAAATTCAACAAGAGGAACAACAATAATGCATTTTTATTTTCATTATAACACGCGTCAGACAATTGCACCCGACTTCCAGTGAAAAGGAAAAAAGTGGGAAAGTTTAATGGAACATAGGAAACAAAAGGAACAAAACTTAAGCTGTTTTTACCACTACAAATAGTCAAAGACCAGGCTCTGAATTATTTTGATTACTTCGTTGTGGATAACTGAAAAACTTGGAGAGGCCTACGCTTTGGGCAGGATTCACCAAAGGAGAGCGTCTCAGCGGAGGTATGTGCTTTAAAGCCGAATAATTCAAAGGAACATGGAATGATATGGACATAACTGGAATGGAAATGAACTACATTTCACATGGTTTATTTTGAATGTATGGACACTTGAATATTTTGTTAGAAACCTGATTCAGCTTGAGAAAACTATTGGATGCCTTTAAATCAATGCAACAAACTTGTAAAAGAGTTGAAATTGGAACGCACGCATTGTTTGAAGGAAAATAATTTTTGTTTCTATTGGAAAAGAAATAGAGATTCATTTTGAGGAGCTGGAGCTGGTACTCTTTGACATAAGACAGCACACTTGCAAAAGACAGTAATAAGGGTTTAAGCCATAGTATTTAATATTAAACCCTCCGCAGACCCTGTCTCTGCCCACTCCAGTTTGTGAATTTCTGTGTTCTAATTTCACTCCACAATCTCTCTTAAACACCAGTCATAGCCAAGTGGGTAAGATAAGAAAGTGGTGACTCCAGGATCATTAACAGACATACAAACATCTAAGCAGTTAGAATTACTTTGTCTGCTCTTTCACTTTATTCGTAGCTTACAGCACTCAGACTTGGTGTCGGTGAGTGATTTTTACCTCATTCATTTTAATGAGGAATGCTTCGATGAAGTCCTGTGGAGAGGAAGGGTCCAAATCCTTTGTCCGGCATTCAACCTCTTCCAAAATGAAAGCTTTAGCCCTATCCAGAACAGCAAACATCTCCTGATGCTTACCCGGAACCCACCCAAAAATTTTGGGGAAAATGTTGTAGAGCTGTTATTTTCAAACAAAACAAACAAACAAAAAATTATTGAGAGACAGAGGCAGGCAGACAGAGAAACAGAGAAGAGAAATTAGAGCTTTGGTTGTACATGTAGAGTATCCCTTATCTAAAATACCTGGGACCAGAATTGTTTCGGATTTTGTACGTTTTCGGATTTTGGAATACAGTTGTGATTCTGAGAAATGTGTCGTTTTCAACGTTGTGCTAACATCATAGTGTACTTACACAAATCTAGATGGTATAATCTACTACACACCTAGGCTATATGGTATAGCCTATTGCTCGTAGAATACAAATACGACGTTATACGTCTACGTCTACAACGTTATCACTCTTACCCATAGTGGTATCTGCAGCCCTTTTTAACATTTGCAACAATATCTGTGCACTACAGAGCAGAGAATGAGCAAAAAAACACAGTAAGTCATGCACTTATGTCTGGCGTCGACGATGGTTGGTAACAAACTGGCGCCAACAGATCGTCAGAGCCCCACATGGGTAAGTGAGGTCAGGTGTAGAATTTTCCACTTGTAGCGTCATGTCAGCACTCAGAAAGTTCCGGATGTTGGAGAAGTTCGTATTTTCAGATTAGGGATGCTCAACCTGTACTATTATGATTAAAATGAAGCAAACAGCTACGATAATGGTACATGCTATATTGACATGTTATACTTTGTGGTGACGTTTGAATGAAGGAAGGATTTCAGAATGAACTTCTGACTAATATGTGCACATATTGTGAGAGTTCTACTAAACATTTATTGGTTAAATGAAGTATTGAATCAGACAACGTTCGACTGAGTTTGTTGCAGCTATGGTACAAGGAAAACACTAGGGTGACTGCAGACATTACTGTACACATCTTTGCCGCGGTAAATGTGGTTAGACGTACCTGTCCAATAGTGCTGTTAAGGACATCGAAGTACGACTCCACAGCCTGGATGAGTAACTGAAATTCTGGGTCATCGTACTCACACCTGTGGCCAAAGACCACAGAGCAGATGACGTTGTTCACAGCTCTGAATATCAGGTCTTTGGGATTAAAGGGAGAATCTATGGGGAACAAAAGGAAACAGCACAGACACTGTCAAATACCACAGCAAACTTCTGAATGTCAGTTGCTTTGATTTGATTGGTTAGGACAATTAACACAAAAAAGGCAACAAATTGTCTGAGAGATCTAGTTAACACTTGAAAACGATGACTGATGTAAAACTACATTTTTTTTTCTTCATGTTTGTTTTTTGTTTTTGTTGTGGTAGTTGTTGTTGTTTGTATGTATGTTAGTTGGTTTGTTTTTTTCCAGAATAAGGTATTACCTCACTGAGCTGTAATCTCTGGGAAACTCAGCTCAACTGACAGAAGTCATAGCACAACCATAACAGAAGTCAGATGACAGAAATGATCTGGAATTCATGACCTAGTTCAGTGACAAGTTTGAGCATGAAGGTGAAAAACGTTAATTCCACTGATAGAATAAAAGACCTGTGCGTCACTCATGGCCTAGAAAGGAACAGCTATACGCGCCAAACAGAGTAATGTGAAATTTAAACTACTTAGAACTACTTTCTACTTTCCTTCCCAAACAAAACAAAAGAACCTGTGGTTTTGCCAGTTCACATCTGCCTTCCTGGGACATTCCAGAATTGGAGGACATCTTCTGTCCCACCCATGAAACTTCGAATAATCCATACACAAATACTAAATTATGCACTTCTTGTGTGAATTATACTTGTGCTGAGACAAAATGTATATAGTTGTAGAAAAAATGTAGCTCTAGAATATTACTTAAAATACCAAATTCTCTCGAGCACCCCCTAAAATGGCATTTCTCTCTTGTCCCAAATTCATGATGACAAACTTGCACATCAAATACAACAATTAAAATAAGTTTTAGATCTACTTTTTTGGTATGATTTTGCTGATATGTCTCTTGTAATTGTTAAAACAATTTTTTAATCATCGACATATTTTAAACAATAGTAATTATGCACTGAACTTGTGCCCTACAAAATGTGCACAACCCTATTACCCTGAAACCCAGAACCATGTAGGGATAGAGTCACGTCATCTCCATTCTTTCCAATGGACCATCTTCTTAACAGCAATAGCAGATCGTGGAGCCTCTCAATAGTTCTCAGAAGTTAGAAGCAAATACTAGCAGCGCAGTAGAGCTGCAGCAGAATAGACCGTTTGTGATGCACTTTTAAAGTGTAAGATGTTTAAAAAATCAGATTGTATATTATCAGCACATCTAAATCAAATTAACATGTGCATTAAAGCATGCTAGTGGATTATCCCTACTTTTAAAAAAAAATTATTGATGTAACCACAAACACATGTCGACAAGCTATAAATATTGTAAATGGGTGCATTTATTGACTACTAATTACCAAAAACCGCAGTTCTGTCTCTCTGTATTCATACATTCAAATTGCCCGCCAAGAACTTCCTGGAACTATCTGAAGTCTATGTGAATCCTGTGATGATCAAGCATTTTGAACTTTCGTTGACGTGACTCTCTCTACATGGCTCTACCAAAACCTACTTAGCCTGGCAGCGGAGGAGAAAAAACAGTGAGTCACGTGACAGAGGAAATGACATCATCAAGACATTTGCTTACACTATGGGTAGACCTGAGGGAGGTTTCAGAAAGTGGGTTTAGTGAAAACTCAGAGTTAGTTAACTCAGAGAAAGTAGCAAACCTCCTACTAGAAGAGCCCTATGGCTTTGTTTTGCTGTGAGAATGAAACCATAGGGCTCTTCTTTTAGGAGGTCTGAGTTTTCACTAAACCCGCTTTCTGAAATACCCCCCAAAGGTAAGTCCTCTCTTCTATTTTTCATATTTTTCCAGTCTTCTCAGCCTTGATTGAGTGTTACTCTAACCAATGTAACCCTGTTACTCATATTATAAGAATAAGAAAAATGAATTTCAAAATTTTCTTTCTTTGTTCTTATAACTAAGTTTGTCCTTGACCTTGACAGTAACATTACATATCACAGCTAGCATCTGGTCCTGAGAAAAAGCTTACATTAGCATTGATTTGCAACCCACTTATTTGCAACCCTGGAGGCGGTGTCTTTTACATTAGAGTGGTGCATTCCTACTCATCCTGTTGTCCTTCATTGAAAAGATATATAAAATATTATTGAACAAGATTCTTGTGGTCCTGAGTATTTATTTGTCACATTTGGCATGGTCTACAATACAAGTAACAGTGTTGCACCTAGCATAGCACACAAAATACAAAGCATCAGAGCCAGAGAGAGGCCCCACCAACAACCTAGAGCAGAGTCTGGTTCCTTGCCACTGCCATCGACTGGCAACTGGAAGTGGACCTGGGCAAACAGCTGAAGTTCCCATCCCAGATAACATCAACACAGCTTTGTCCAGACATGATCATTGTTTCAGAGTCCACCAAGCAATTGATCATGCTGGAAATCACAGTGCCCTGGGAAGAGCGCATGGCATGGACGAGGCAAACAAGAGGAAGCGCACAAAGTACCAGGAGCTTGTGGAAGAGTGCAGAAGGCAGGGCTGGCGAACTCGCTGTGAGCCTGTGGAGGTGGGCTGCTGAGGATTTGCAGGGCATTCACTCAAAGCATTTACGCTACTGGGCAGGAAGGTGTCTCACTTTTGCCCCAGATGTGAAGGTTTGCTGGACTTGGTAGGACGTCGTAGACGGCTTGTACCAAGAATCTGATGCGACGGAAGTTTTCTTGCTAGATGTTAGACCAGGTGATCTTTCTTTGCAGTGCATTTTCCCATCTTGTTCATGCTCCTTGCTGTCCTATCCCCACCATCCTGCTGGCTCGAACCTCCTCCACGCCTGCTCACACTTCCTCCTGAACGAGATGTTGCCGCTCTTTGCCCTGGACGTTGTCGACCCTGGTTGCCAGGAAGTAGCCTATGCCTGCACACCTTATAGCTACAGACCCCACCAATGCCTCCTGCCGTGACTTAGCCACCTCCACGGATTTGTCTGCACTCCAGTTCCTGCCTGTACAGACCTGGATGCCGGCAGATGTCACTTTTGGATCCCTGGATTCTCTGTACTGGAGAGCTTCCAGCGTTCGTGCCACCATGAATTCTTCAGCAAGGCCACTGATCGGGAGCTGCAAGATATTACTGGTGCCATACAGAGCAGCACTGCTCAGACTATGAGCTAGGCCTAGCCATCTTCACAAGTAGCTGCTAATTTTCCTCTCCAGAGCCTCGACTGTTGTTATGGGCACTGCGTACACCAGCAGAGGCCACAGGCTCCAGGGTAGTATGGAATGCTGGTAAATCCAGGCCTTGAACCTTCCCAGAGGGCCTGTTTTGTCCACCTTAGTTAGCTAGGCCTCGAGGTCTTTGCTGGTTTTCTGGATGGAGGCAGTGTCTTTTAGGCTGCAGTCAAAGATCTTCCCAAGGCTCTTGACTGGCTGCTCTGTAATGGACGGGATGGTGGCTCCGGCCAGTGAGAACCAGAACTTGTCCGCTACTCTCCCCTTCCTCAGCACTAGAGACCTTTGTTGATTTAAAGCTCATCCTTGCCCAGGTGGTGAGCTTCTCTAGGCCTTGGAGTATCCGTCTGCTGCCCGGGACAGATGTTGTAGTGACAGTCAGGTCATCCATAAATGCTCTTATTGGGGGCTGTCGTACTCCAGTCTTGGTCAAGGGGCCCCTGCATTGTACCTCTGCTGACTTGACGATCATGTTCATGGCGAGGGCGCAAAGGATGACTGAGATGGTGAAGCCTGTTATAATGCCTTTCTCAAGCCAGTGCCAGACCCAGAAGTGACTCTTAAGCTGAAGTTGAGAATAAGTTCCTTGATTTTACTAGGAACATGGTGTAGGTGTAGGGCAAGCTCAACGAGTTTGTGTGGTATAGATCCGTACGCATTTGTGAGGTCCAGCCACACCACAGTCAGGTCTCCCTTGCTTTTGCGTGCCTCACTAATAAGTTGTGTGACCACACCAGTGTGTTCCAAACAGCTAGGCATGCCAGGGATCCTATCCTTCTGAACGGAGGAGTCAACATAGCTGTTCATCAGAAGGAATTCGGTTAGTCGTCGTGACAGGATACTGAAAAATATCTTGCCCTCTACGCTTAGCAATGAGATGAACTGACTGATGTTCTCAGAGTTTTCTTCCTTGGGGATCCAAACACCCTCAGCACACCTCCACTAGTTGGCGACTCTTCCC
The DNA here is from genome assembly GCF_902362185.1 of Chanos chanos. Lineage (NCBI taxonomy): Eukaryota > Metazoa > Chordata > Actinopteri > Gonorynchiformes > Chanidae > Chanos > Chanos chanos. The sequence continues at coordinate 20,758,123 of NC_044500.1, read as the reverse complement.
CTGCACCAGATCACCCTTAAGATTTTCCAAAGGTGTATATAAATTGCTTTTAATTGAGCTGTCAGACTCCAAACAGAGATATTACATCAATGAACTGGATTCATTCTTTCTTTGAAATTTTCAAATGACATGTAAAAACATAAGCAAAAGATGGGGGGTACCTCCAAACTGACGGAAAACTTCTGTTAAATTCCTGGCCTCCTCCTGCACCTTTTCCTCCATGGTTTTGCGTCCCATTCCAAAGTTCTTTAGGGTTGTGAGGGAGAACCTGCGGAGTTCCCTCCACTGCTTTCCACTGCTCACCAACACACCTGGAAGACAGAAGGAGCAAGAAAACAACTCAAATTCACACTCCAACTATGTGTGTGAGTGTGTGTGCGTGCCTGTGTGTGTGACTGTGGGTGTGACTGTGTGATAAAGAGTGTCTGTGACGATATCTTGGATCCAACGGTGAGAAGTGTTCAGATTTCGTTCTTGAGAGGGAACTGTGCTGGACATATCACTTTGCAATCTCCAAGCCAGAAAAGGATCACTACTGCTATCATCTGCATAAGTGGCAGTACTGCATGCATATGCATACACAGTGTACAAAGCATTGCCTTACCCAGAATTCTGCAGCACCCACTATTTGCAAGTAACTTCACGATTGCCTGACAACTTATCAACAAGAAAAAAGAAACGTCAGCAGCTACACTCGATTGAGTTTTCATACATCAGCCCAAGACTAAGCTGGGGCCAATTGCCTTCAAAGGCTCACAAGTAGGATCTCCATGGTCACCACATGATGCACTGATAGACTGTCTTACAACAATCAACCGATCTTACACTGAACCAGCATCTACCAAACATAGGACTACAAATATAGTCTATCAAATAGTCTATTAAGGAGTCCGTCATAATGCTGCAGCAAATACCAGACAGTGAACTTTAATTCCATTGCATGATGAATGTATTACATGTTGTTATCCTGTGCTGTGTGTCTACTGCCCAAATGCAGCAACCAGTTTAACATTGAGTTTTGGAACAGGTAATGACACACCACAGCTTGTTTAGTGTCATCTGTAAAGTAAGATCACTAAATGTCTAATTTGAGTTGTCTGTCAGGACTGGTGCCCCGAAATTACAAACAGTAGTGGTAATTAAGAACTGCAGTTGCCACTACAATTGCTACTACAATGTCATCTATATAAAACCACATGGCAGTTATTGTTCATACTCGCCTTAATTTTGTTTGAAAAACATTTTTTATCTAAACAAAGAGGATGCTTCATCCCATCCCATCCCTGGTTCACTGCATTCAACAGTGCCACAAAGGAAAAACTCAAAACAAAAACAGTCAGGTACACTTGTTCCTTTAGTGTTTGCCCCCCTGAGACAACAGAACAGCAACTGTCAGTGAGCTGCCACTATGCACACACTTTGCAAAACTGACAATGGGTCTACGTATATTACCTGGGTAGTTTCCCATTTGATCAGCTCTAATCTGACTCACCATATCCGCTGGTTACTCTCATGATCAACGGGTAGTTGGCCCTGCCACTGAACTCCTCTCCCTGCAGAACCATGGCTTCCTTAAGAGCCTGGTAACCGGAAATCACCACCACCGGTTTGCTACCCAGCCAAATGGTAAAAACAGAGCCGTACATCTTGCTGAGCTGTGGAAGAGACGGTTATAAAATGTCAGTTATGGCTAGACAAAAACAAATCATTGCCGAGGGACCACAATAATAACAATAATCAATACAGACACAAGTGGATATTAACAGAGTCTAAGCAACAGTTGTGATTTTGTTTTTCGTTTTTTCTGTAGCAAAATGTATTAAATGAATGTTGCAAAAGTTTACAATCCTTTACAACTGTTTTGTTTGTTGTGGGCATGTAAAGTCCTTCGTAAAGTGATATTGGGCTCTAAATAAACTTGAAAATTGAAACCCTACACACACACAAAATGAAGTATGGAGAGTATGAAGGCCATCAGACAGACCCCAAGCAGTTAAACACATTTTCACTATTTACTTTATTATGATATTCAAGATTCAAGATCCATGGCGACCAATATCTGTAATATTTTGCATTCTGCTTTGTGATTACCTGCTGTACATGCAGAGATGCTTTTGGAAGAAAGTCCTGACAAGTCAAACTGATTGGCTTTTAGTGGGCTACAGTTTTTGTTGTTGTTGTTGGTGGTGGTCCTCTCTATGGATGGTACACAGTAAATTTGATAAACTTGACAAACACTGCAGGAGGAGTTCACAAAGGCATATTTTTCTGAAAAATTGTTTTTTCCTGAAAATTCAAAATCCAAAACAAAATAACAAATAATGAGCCAGTGAATGAAAATGTAATTTTCCATCAGAAGTTGTATTTACTGATGAACACCATAAGATTCTACATCAAAGGTAAGGATATATAAATTTGTCCAAAAGTCAAGCCCTGGAACATTCCCCAACCCCCCCACATGGCTCCAGATCTCACCATGCAGGACAAAGCTGACTGCTTAATATACTTGCCAATCCTGGATTCTCAATATAGCACCACCTAGTGACTAAAATGCAGTAGAATGAGAATCTCCATGATCGCACACACACACTGTGAGCAGCGAACATTAGATTTGATCTCTGCATTTAACCCATCCTATACGGCAGTGAAAACACACACACGAAGCGCAGGAGCAGTGTGCAGCACGCCTGCGTCCGGGGAGCACTTGGGGGTTAAGTGCCTTGCTCAAGGGAACTTACGCCATGGAAGCTGAGGGAGGGGAAAGCGCTGTTCACCCACTCCACCCACCCACATTTTACGTGCCGGTCCAGGGGATTGTGACCTTTCAATCACAAGCCCGCTTCCCTACTTCTCCAGTCATTACATCTATTTAAAACTACATTAAGTCATAACTCAAAGAAATTTAGGAAATCGCGTAGGATTTTGATCTGTTCCCTACTTCCGTTGGTTTTAAGCAGTTCCTCACTGATCTACTTCGGGTGTTCAAGTAAACACAATTATGGAAAGTCTTAGGGGAGTGTCGCAGTCGCACGGCAACTCTAGCACCTGCATCAGCCACGTTGTACATTTCCTACAAATCTCTTTTCATCTACACGACTTAAATTCAGAATAACGCGTAAAACGCTTTTAAAGACTTAATAAAAAGTACAGCATATTTTTAAAAACGAAATAACTTATGTCTGACTGCAAGAAATTTAATCACTAGACACCAGATACGTTAACGTGTATAACACAAAACTAAAACGAACAAACTGCTTTCAGGTAGCTTTCTGTGACGTAACCATAAATGTAGTCTACAAAACGTTTCTACTTTTTCCCAAAACGTTTCCCAAAACGTTTCCCAGAGCAAACTATTATGAAAAAGCGATTTAAAAAGATTAAGCTTTTTATTAAAGTTTATGAAACAAGCAGCACAAAATCACTGCAAAAATCTGAAATGGTTTCTTTAAAGCTTCTGCAACCTAACGTCATAGCGTGTACCCTTTCAGAGGGTTCTATAATCTACGTACTTATGCACAGAAACTGAATCCTAGGGTTTCTAGTATCGTAAACAGTTGTTCCACAACAAAACAAGCATTTAGTGGGTATGTCTCTCATGCTTTGTTCTTAGACCATGAAGTGTTTGTTCTGATTGTCGTGCAGAGATACATAGGGATATAAACCCTGTTGAGATCTGCAAGTAAATTTATTATACACATATGATGTGCCACATATATTCGACAGCCCATATATTCGAATGTTTGAATACTTACGTTTAGGTAATACTTATAGGGTTCGCTGACATCGATTTGTAACAAGTTTCCAGTCAAGGGCGACGGTGGAGGACCTGGCGGCAATCGGTCAAAGCTTTGTTTTCCACGGTTTTTCCATAATAATATCAATACCACGACCCCCATGATAACAGACACAAAATATGTCTGAAAAAACTGAAAAATATCCATTGTGCAGGTGATAAATCCACTAATTTAAACAATTAACACTACTGTAAGTGGGTCACTTCAAACGCCACAGCGCTTCTACACGTGAACTATCGGTACCTCAGGGTGACATATAGAGGTGAACAGACTAGGATTAGTTTTTACCCTCCTACCCGACTCTGGAAAGCAGGTCAACCAGTAGAAGTGTTCCAAACGATTCTTTTCAGTGATTCGATTCGTTGCGTTCAGTACACTAATATAATTCCTATATTTGACTCACTGATTTGTTCATTTCCAATTGTACACTATACTCTTCCAAACAATTTATCTATTATTTGTTAGCTCAACGGCAAAACAGCACGTGTGAAAGCAAACGAAATGTGGAAATTTAAAAAACGACTAATAATTGAATCATAACGTCTATTACATTTATATGTGTGTGTATGTATGTATGTATGTGTATATATATACTCCTATATATACTCCTATACTCCTGTATGATAATTTCCCTCAAAATACGATCATTTTAAGTCTCTGGTACGATACTTTAACATTTCCCATCTGGCAACGCTGTTGGCAACTCATATCATGGCTACTCTCTGAAGAAGAAGAAAAAGAACGGATTTGTGACTCATTTTATAATACAACTGAAAATAAAACGCACTGCAAACAATGTGGGTGCAAAATCGATTGGAAAAATACCTCAAACCTCAGGCATTTGAAGACGCGTGACCAAGAAATGATAAAAAAAAGGTTAGCCTTCTATCAAAATCAACTTAAAGGCTTGACTTTGTTGGCTAGAAGCAGACGGCTATGTTTTCTTGTTCACTTGACTTGGTAGCGTTAATTGTGTATCGCTATAGCAAGCCTAATGTCTGTGTGCTTGATGAAATCACTGTTCTGATTTAGTTTAAAAAAATGCAAATTGACAAATGTGACTAAATCTTGTCTAGTTTTCGTTTACTGAAGCTAGACTAAAACTAATAATGATCAAATGACTAAAATATGACAAAAACGAATATGTATTTTAATCAGAAGACTAAAACTAAGACTAAATCAAAATCACCTGCCAAAATTAACACTGGTTGAAGTCACAGGATGATGAGGGGACACACAAAGATATGTAGAGAATGAGAAGAGTAAAGAAAAGTATCACAATTTACCACTAAATTAATGCTTTATCTTGGATATATTTTTCATATTTTCTATAAATCTATGGTGTCATTTTTATTTCAGCACCGCACCTTCAAAATTAACTTACTGCTAGAGTAAATCACTATCCAAATCTAACCATTTAAAGCATCAATTCCTTTTCTAAAAGTAGATTTTGTGCTGAGAATGTGTACAAAAATGAGAAAGGCTATCATGATATTCTGTTGAGCATTACGGCCAAAGTATTTGGTCAATATTGGGAAGTGATACCCCATTTTGTTATGAATCTGTACTTTAGTGTCTCACGAATAAAACAATAATGGAAATTTTGTGAATGTGCCCCTAAATCATGCGAGTGGTCACATATACATACATATTCATCTGTGTATATACATTATGCACTGCCTGGCCAAAAAAAAAAGTTGCCATTTGGATTTGGCAGTGTTATGATCTGGATTTGCTTCAGTTGGTCAGGCCTAGGCTCAGCAACGTTATGCGACAATAAAATGAAGTCAACTGAGTACCTGAATGTACTGAATGACCAGGTTATCCCATCTCTGGATTTTTTCTTCCCTGATTACACAGGCATATTCCAGGATGACAATGTCAAGATTCCTCAAATTGTGAGAGAGTGGTTCAGGGAGCATGAGGAATCATTTTCACACATGAATTGGCCACCACTGAGTCCTGACCTTAACCCCACTGAAAGTCTTTGGGATGTGCTGGAGAAGACTTTACGGAGTGAGTAGACTCTCCTCTCATCAACAAGATCTCAGCCAAAAATTAATGCAACTCTGGACGGAAATAAATGTTTTGACATGGCATAAAGTTGTCGAAACAATGCCACAGTGAATGCATGCCATAATCAAAGCTAAATGTGGTCCAATGAAATGGTAGAGTTTGCGACTTTTTTTCTTGGCAGACAGCGTATATGTATGCATGTATATATAGATACATACATACATAAATACATACATACATACATACATATTTCTCTATGTATATACATTATATATGTACACACACACACACACACACACACACACACACACACACACACACACACACACACACACATATATATATAGATAGATACACACATAGATAGATAGATAGATAGATAGATAGATAGATAGATAGATAGCCCCAACCTCAGCATGATATGTTATTTATTGTTGTTTATTTATTACTGTAAGAATTTATTAGTATTATTTGATCGTATGTACATGCATAAAATTAAAAAAAACACAGCAACATATTCTATTTAAAACCTGCCTCATCCCCCTCCAAACTAGGTAATATTAGATAATCAAACAAAATAATACTAATCAAACTGATTTCTTTTAAGTGATATTATACCACCATTTCTATTAGTAAACACAATCACTGAAACCTGAAACTCATGTATCAAATCCCTGAACTCATATACCAAGTCCCTAAACCAAGTCTGCAAAACTGCAAGCACAATTTCTGCTTTACACTCAGTTTTCAATTCTAAATCACACTTTTTGCAAAACACTACACACAGTTCTCTACATTAGGCACAACATTCAAAATTAAAATCTCTTGTAACCAATCAACACAAATCAAAATGCCAAGCTTTATTTACCAATTGGCAACACCCCCTCCTCAGAGGTGTAAACACTAATTGTTTAATTGTTCACTTAGAAATCAGAGCTTTAGCACTATAAAAAAAAAGGCCACAGATGAGGTCAAGGAGTGAGAGTAAGACGAGGACAAGGACGAGGAAGGACCGTTGTCTCAGATGAGATCAGGCCCACATTGGTTGACCATGTGCTCAACCATGCAATGAGTATGAGGGAGGTTGGGCAGAGAGTTCAGCCCAACCTGAGCCGCTACACAGTTATATCTATCATCTGTACATTCAGAACCGGTAAGTTACCTACTATCTACACTATGCTACTGCTCTTTACGTATACTGTAGTATACTGCAGTTCGACATATCAGTAGGCCTATGTTACTCAGTGATTGTTGGCCAGTGTCATTTCATATTGAAAGAAAAGTTATTTTAGCTTACTGTAACCAATCATGTCATATTTTTGGATCTTCTGCAGAGCTGAGAGACGACCAGGTCATGGCCGAAGACACCAGCTGTTCACACCAGAACAGGAGACGCTATTGTTAACATGGTGCTGGGACACAATACCATTAGACTACGAGAAATCCAGGACCACTTAATTGCAGACAACACAATATACAATAGCATTCACCAGGTGAATGCAGGCTTGCCTGCATTGGACCATGTATTACAGTGCAACCAAATCCAGTTGAAACAGGTGTACAAGGTGCCATTTGAGCGAAACTCAGAGAGGGATGAAGAACAGCACTATGAATATGTGCAAGTAAGTACTGTACTGTGAATTTACTAACATATCAGCACTATATAGACACGTTACAGTACTGTAATCCGGTATTGTGCTTCACCATATTGACTGCCCCAGGCCTATTTCTCATCATTTCTTGTTGTCTGTTGCTGCTGCAATTCAGCATGTTTATATTTTTAGTGATTAGGCTGGCTTAACACTAATATAGCCAAAAGAAGGGGACTAACAGAACATTATTGGGACAATGTGAGTTTCCACCGGGCTGACTTTTATTGGGACAACGTGAGCTGCTCTGGTCCGCAACTGGGTCATCAACCACCCACAATTTATTGTTCTATACCTCCCACCATATTCCCCATTTCCTAAACCCAAATGAAGAAGTTTTTTGGTATGGCAGTGGAAGGTGTCTGGCCACCATCCCCTCGCACGCATGCCTCTTCTCCAGGCAGTGGAGCATGCATGTGGTGAAGTTGCTGTGGGGGCTTTTGGAGGCTGGATCCATCACTCCAGAAGATTCTTTCCCCGCTGTTTATCCAGGGAAAACATCGCTTGTGATGTGGATGAGGTGCTGTCGCCAGACCAGAATAGGAGGCAGGACGCAGCCTAATTTCTCTTTTCTTACATTGTGCATGTTTCTGTCTTTTTGTGTGTAGAATTTTGAAAGTTAAAAAAAATGAGCCACTTTTATTTTTCAGTTGTTTTTTTTGTTTGTTTTTTTCTTCTTACTGACTGTTTTACCTCGTTTTCTCCTGTTGGGTACGTAAAGTGTTACATACAAAACACTGCATATTTTTTAAAAAAAAATAAAAATGTTTGTTACTGTATTGCATTTGTGTGTGTTTATTTATATATATGAGTAGATATACATTACTGTAACAATCTTTCACAACCGAATACAGTGTAACACTGAAAATGCAAAAGGCATAAACCTTCTGATAAGATATTCATAGTAGTGTTATGTGTTGAGCACATCAGTGTGTTGTTGGTTGGTAGAAACATCTATTCATATGATGGCATGTGTGTGTCATTTTGATGCAAAGAACACATTTTAGAAAGAGACAAATCGTTCTGAAAGCAGTGTTTACTTTTGCTAGAGATTTGTAGAGTTTTGCATTTTGTGTTTGTGATTTTGTGTTTAGAGTTTTGAGAAAATGAGCCAAAGATTCAGAAACGAATGTAAACAATTGTAGGAAAACTGTAAAGAAAGCCAGTGGGGATGGGCAGACTGTCTTCAATATTTTTATTCACTCCCGACACAGAGCGGTAACCCAGCAAAGCATAAGAGTGGCTACATTAGCATCCATCCACAGCTGATCTCCAATGCACCCGGCTTCATATCTGGTCTGAATGATCAAAGACACAGACTTAGACGTAGGAGCTATGTTGTGATTCCTGCCTGAGGAAGCAACAGCTTTGAAAGTGTTCTGACACTGGATGAGCTCTGAAACGAAAACAAAGGAATGGGTCTATCAAATTAAGCTGATCTTGCCAGACAAAACGTTATTGCCAGACACACCCAGAAGCAGTCTGACATGATGGTTCCACTCTCTACAGTTTCTACACTCTTCTTAAGAACTATGTCAGAATGAACCTCAATTTTCTCAGCCTACAGACAAGAGTCTGATCCCACCCCAGTCTCAGACATCACCCAAGCTGGGCTACTGTACCATGAGGGGGCATCTGCTGTGCTTCACTTTATAGGCTTTTGTTGGTTTCATTTTCCCCTTTCATATACTTATCCCACCCCATTCCTTTAGTGTCCTTGACATATGACCACCCATGGCTCCTGTGCTCACCCCCTATTCTTTCCCTCTCTTTGTTTATCTGTTTCCATCGGTTTTTCACAGGTTTCTGTTTGAGCTCTGATTTTAACAAATGTCAAACGCACAATAATAAAGCTGTTTTTGTAACATTCTATAACAGTGTGCATCTCTCTGTTGCTGTATTATTCTTAAACTGGTAATCTAAGATAGGTTTGGCCATGTAAAGGTCTCCCGTCTCAGGATACACAGGGGGGAATGGTTCTCAGGGCCTTTCCCAGGCTAGAACAGGTTACACAATTTGCCTACAACGCTTACACTTCTTTAATCTGAATGACACTTTGAAGTCTGATGACAGTATAACTACGATTAAAAGGGGTTTTCACTGATTACTGTTATCCAGTCCCCTTAATATTCTGTTTGGAAAATGAATGGAATATGGTGAACACAGAACCCCATGTTGATCTGAATGAAGTTCCTACCATCCCCTCTCCTTGCATGTACTGTAGGCAGTGTGAGAGACAGTGAAATATTCATTTGTAATTAATGTTTGTTTACTTCAATGCACAGTACACAGGTATTTATGTGTAACCAGTCATAAGCTCATGTTAAAATTTTATTCCTCTCAATATCAAACCATGGATGCTATAGCGGATATTAAAACCACACCTGCCAAACTCTGAGGAGATCCTGTTAGTAGATGCCCTTTCATGATCCTTCCTAAATCTGATACCCTGAAAACTGTAATAGAAATGGCAAAAATGGTGTCAAATCGGCACAATAGGGTAACATCCACGAAACCAATGATCCACAAACCCAAGATGCATTACAACGAAGGTCAATATTTACTATTTTAAAATGTATAACTCTTTAAGCGTAATAGTTAAATCTCCTGCAATCGAAAACAAGTCTTACTCTCAACTGTACCTCCCGCAGATTTTCTTGAGATTTCTAGAATAAGCATCAAGTTTGGTTGAATGCGCAGATGGAATTGCAGCGTAGTGAATGGAGCTCGGAGGAGAGTGGTCCAGGCGTGAGTCAGACTTCTGACGCAAGCAAGAAGAAAGACAGGGCGCAGTGGCATCCGTCGTCGTGTATGAAGCAAAGGAGGTCCATAGAGCTAAAGCAAAAGAAAAAATCAGCGTTTAAGGAAGAATCGGTGGTCAAAATTGTGGCTTGTACCCAGGTAAGATTTGTAAGTTGCTTGGCTGACATAAACATGTTCTGTTATTTTTGTTTACAGGCATTATGAAAAAAACACAGCTCCGTCCCTATCGCGTTACAGAGCATCCATGTTCTCTTGTTGACACAGAGCGGATAAAAGACGATGGCTGAGAAATGCAGTCTTCTTTAACTGTTACGATTATTGTTTGCTTTCATCCCTGAAAATATTTATAAGACAGATAAATGCATGTGTTTTGTAGTTCATCCTGTGAAATTGAATGACAACAAATTTTTATAAGCCATCGCTTCTCTTCTAGGGGCGTTTTTCTTGGATTCATTATTAAACATATGCTTTCTTTGACATACAGGAAAAATGTAGTCTATACGATTTCAACAAAATTGTGAAATCGGACGATCTGAATATCGGGTGAAACTGTTGTTATGCACAGAAAATCATAGTTTTTGACGCAAATACATGGATATCGCATAATGGAGGACACTTGATAGCTGTGCACATTGAAATGAGCGGAGGATGGCATCGCAGAGTCTAGATTACAGCCTTGCCTATACGTTTGTGCGTCCGTATGTGTTTTTGCATAGATAAGTGGGAATGTATGTATTTTGTGAATGAACACTGTGAGTGTCGAGTTTAAATATTTCCTTTTGTCTTACAACGTGCAGTTCTCAACATCGCCATCCACCATCTGGATTTGTCATGCAAACATGGACTGCCGGTATTTTTGGAGCTAACTGCGTCAGACACAAATGTTGTTTGAGTGATTAATCCGGAAATACACACAGATTAATACAGACCTGCATATAGCAACACACAGTAGCCTATATGCACCAACAGTATTTACCGTAGAAAAAAACAAAAACCAAAACGCAAGTGTAGGTTACTCATGTAGGTCAGGGTTTCGTGTGTGTGTTGGGTGGGGGATGTAGTAATAAAAATGAACAAGGTAATAATAATAACAATAATAATAATGATAATAATAATAATAATGTGATAATGATGATGATGATGATGATGATGATGGTGATATTAGTAATAACATAATTAGTAGCCCATAGTTATAATAATGCAAGTTCTTTCTGTCCTGCATTTTCAAGGTTTCTGAGTGACAGGTGGGTCAAAAACACATTTAAAGAAACCTTGGTCAGTGTTGCCTCAAGAATTTCCTATGGTAGGCCTACATCCAGAGCATATTCACATGGCAAGTGGGTTTGATGGCCCAAATGTAGCAGTGAACAAATGGGCACTCAGTCATCTCAGAAGGGCATGTGTATGTGACGCAATACAGAGATACGCTAAATGGTGAACGGTGAGCATAGGTCATTCACCAGTTTCTTTAGAACAGCTTCATTCCTGCACTCAGGGAGCTAATGAAACACAGCACTTAAAGAAAGGCACTGTTCCTTATTTGTCCGAACTGTCTGACTCTCAGATAATGCACAAAAAATAACATTGTGAATGAGGGTAAGTTAGTCGTTAAGCTGTATGTGTTTTGAATTGGGAGCTAGTGTGGACTTTGGCACAGGAGCAACCGTCTTTAAGAGCTGAAAGTTGTCTCGTCCATGTAGACAGGGAATGTATTTGTGTTTATGTCTAAATGGACACATTAAATAAGCAGGTGTGATATGTCACAAAGATGCTTTATATATGTTTTGCCTTTGTTATATTTAAAACACATTCTCAAAATTACTCATGCTTTTTTGGGGTCAAGAAAAAACAATGTTTTTCAAATCACCCAATGATGTTCTCAGAATACCTGGTTTGTGTAAGACTTTTAGACATAGTCTACGAATGTTACACCATCCCAGGGGGCGAAACAAGGAAGCTACATTTTATACGTTACATATTTAAGTACTTTTTTTCCAGTGTTCTCAAGGCCTTTCCAGGACTGCAGTCCACATGCTTCTCCCAAGTCAAGGTTTAGTTTACCAGGGACAGTAAAGGTAGAACAGGCAGTAGAGGCCTGCTAGAGAATGATCTGTGCTTCACCCAGATGTTTCTGAGCACATCTGCTTGGGGTGCTTCGATTTAAAGACCATTAAAGTGGGTTATGTGATTAAGTTGCAAGATGCAGAGCACTCCAAACTAGTATTGGACAGTGTGTCATCCTCATTTATTCAAACATCATGGTTATTTGACAGAAAAAATAAAAATTAGGCCAGTACTGGTAAAGCCAGTTCTCCAGCCTTCTTTTTCAGGGGTGAGACTTCCAGGAACATTATTTTGCATTGTGACAAGCATTAACAAGCAGTTTGCATTGTGACAAGCATTATTGAATATGAAATTGGTAGACGCATCTGCTGCTGTGTGTAAGTTCAGTCACTGTATGTGTGCTCATTAAAGATCTGTGTCTTTTTTTTTTTTTTAAACCATGGACGATGACAGACGATATTGTTATGACATTCTAGGCCCACTCTCAGTGATCATCATGACTAAAGAGGAGACCGTGGAGGTGGAGGAGGCGCAGCCAGCCTCAGAGTACCACAGCCCCGTCCATGAGCCACGCAAAAAGCCCATCATCCACCCGTCTGCCCAGGCTCCACTCCCCAAAGACTACGGTGAGTCAGTCAGCCTTCCCCTGCTGCCACCTTCTTCCCTGGAGCTTCCCTCTGCACTGGGTGGCAAGGGCCTCGATTGCGCACACTCACACACACACACACACACACACACACTCACTCACACTCACACTCAACACTCACACACATACTTACATATACACACACACACACACACGCACGCACACACACACCCACACACACACACACAGATACACACTCACACTCACACACATACTGACGCATACACCTCACACACACACACACAGATACACACACGTGCTCACACACACACACACACACACACACACACACACACACACACACACACACACTCTCACACTCATCACTCACACTTACACATATACTGACTCATATACACACACACTCACACACACACATACTCTCACACTCATCACTCACACTCACACACATACTGACTCATATATACACACACTCACACACCCACACACACACACACACACATACTCTCACACTCATCACTCACACTCACACAAATACTGACTCACACACACTCACACACACACACACACACACACACACACACAGAAGGGCAAACAGAAGTCTTGTAATGGTACTGTTCAACACTGAAAAGTTGTTGTGGTGTACATTGTGTGGGGAGATGTTGCATGTTTTCATTCATATTTTTACCTGTTTCAAAGTAATTTAAATTGTTTACACAGACACTTGACAAATTTCAGATGCAGTGCAGCATAATACTGTGAAGAACATCCCCTATGTAAAGCATTATTTGTGATCATGGATCAAGAAGCAAAAATGTCTAGTGTTTTCAAAATATTTCAGTGCTTCATCTGAGATTGTTTTTAATGATTGGATTTTGTCTGGTATAGGAAAGGATTTATAATGGAAATCACAAAAACTTTTGACTAAATCCAGCCTCTCCTTTTTTATACTTACTCTCTGTTATTATCAGAAAAAAGCAGTTTTTTGAAAACAGTTTTCATTCACACAGTTTATTGTTTTAAAATAAATGCTGTATCATTTAACATTTTCACAGCGTTCACATTCTTTGATCCGAATGATCCGGCCTGTATGGAGATCCTGCTGGATCCCCAGACGACTATTCCAGAGCTGTTCGCCATTATTCGGCAGTGGGTTCCACAGGTGCAGCACAAGATTGACATTATAGGCAACGAGGTGAGTCCCGGGACCACATGTGGTGTTCGTCACAGATTATAGATTACAAATTATGACAAGGCATGCAAAAGTAAAGGTGAAGCAGGAGAGACACCAACATGCTAACACTAAATCTACTGGACTGACAGAGGAAGCTGTAGACAAAATAAAGATGATCATTAGCAGAATGAAAGTGAAGAAGAGGTTGTGTAAAGCTTAAATAGAAAAACCTTGACCTTGAGCTATGGTAAAGGAATGGGTCGAGGTGTCTAGGATGTCAGGTGGTTAAAACATGTTCATGTCAGACAAAAGAAGTCAATTATCAATAATCTTTTGTGTTGTGTTTTGTTGTCTGATGGGCTGGTCTGTGTTAGTCAGGTGGTTTCAGGTCACTGACATGCACTTTTATCATAACAAATTATTATCTCTGCCTGTTTAGCATGTCCTGTCTGTTGCAACATCACAGCATGACTCATTTGAATTCTGTCTCAGCCTATTGCTTTTTCCACTCATGGGTGTCAAACAAACATCTGCATTGTCCTTTAAGATCTTGTAAAACTTGAACAGAAAGACCTTGACCTTATGTGAGAGAAGATGCTGGATAATAAGAATTAATCACCCCAAATGTCTCATTAGAGACACGTCAAAGTCCTGTGGTTTCTGTTAGAACCATTGCACACAGCCCCTCTCTCATCAGTGCACTGTTTGCTTTTTCTTATGGGATGATGTTTGATGTGTGTGTGTGCCTTAGTATGTAAAAGTTCTATGTGCAAAGTCCACGGGTTGTTTGTGATAATTTGCTTTCAAAGGAAAAGAGGAACTGACTGAAAAGGTATGGGATGAGACTAACAGTTTTGCTGTCCTCTTCCCTTATACAGCAAGAGATCAAAGATTCTGCTGATTGGCAGGAAAGGTGGCCAAGAGCCATGGTGGTTGTGCATTGAGCAGAACTCAGTTGAAACATTTAATGTGGAGTGAGTTTTAACCTGCTTACCAAAGACCTTGACTTACGAAAGCCTCAGTCAAAGCAAACAGTGGAGCTTACACATACAAATTAGGTAGACAATAATATATTCATATTCTTAACTTTCTCATATTTGTGGGCCGGAACAACTTTAGAGCCACATTAGATTCACTGAAACTCTCACAAATTCAAAAACCTGTTGCAAGTGCCCCATGTAAATATGATGAATGCTACATGTTTTATAAGTGAGTGCTCTTTCACAAGATTTGTGAATTAACATAATCTAGGCATCCTGCCAAATTTTGTCCAGAGTTGTCATTTCATAAAATGGCACCCATGAGTAAAAAGAAGAACTTTATGAGTTCGAAGATTGAAATCCTGCTTTCAAAGGTCACTAAATGAAGGCTTATCAGCTAACATTAACAATGTCAGCGAACATTAATGATGTCAGTAGTGGAATTAAGTCACATGTTCATGGCAAAAAAAGAAAAATAAACACACACACACACACCCACACACACACACATACACAAACAAAAACAAGAGAAAAAACCCCTTGTTCTTGTGCTAAAGCTAGGCGGAGTGTGAGAGCAGTGGATAGGGATCAAGGCTGGGGAGGTGTCCACCAGCGAGACAGACAGGATAATATGACAATACATTTGTAGATAATGTTGAACTGTAAGTTTATTGCAGTATTATACAGTAGCCTCAACAGCCAATTTAATGTTAATAATATAAAGGTTTTAAAAAAAATAAATAATATTTTATAGCAGAGTTAAATGCAGTCAAATACCTTGGACAAACAGATGAGTAGCTATTATGAAGCTTAAACTACGTAGTCAGACTCAAATGGAAAATATACAATTCATAAGTGACAAACAGTTCTTTTGTACCTTTTTTTCTGAGTCCAAATACAAGAAAATTGGTGAATATGGCAAGTTCCCTTAAAGCCATTTTTAGGATGAACTTTTCTGTGTCGGGTTCTTGCACGAGGCCCAGTGTCTTAAAGCCAAGGAATGGGATGAGGTGTCTAGGATGTCAGGTGGTTAAAACATGTTCATGTCAGACAGAAGAAGTCAGTTATCAACTGAGTAATCTGTTGTGTTGTGTTGTGTTGTGTTGTCTGATGGGCTGGTCTGTTTTAGTCAGGTGGTTTCAGGTTGTTGACATGCGCTTTATTTTGCAGTCCTGGGCAAAAATTATTTTCTCTGTCTGTTTAGCATGTCCTGTCTGTTGCAACATCACAGCATGACTCATTTGAATTCTGTCTCAGCCTATTGCTTTTTCCACTCATGGGTGTCAAACAAACATCTGCATTGTCCTTTAAGGTCTCGGAGAATCATAAATAGCCCACATGTCATCTTCTCTCCGTAAACCAGAGGATGTTTGTCTGTGTGTTCTGTCATGGTAGTGGAGTAGGGAGAGGTATTGATTGTGTTTGGCTGTTAAGCCATTTAGTCACTGCCAAAGGGGTGAAGGGATTACGTTTCCCATTGCCAGGTGGAATGTGGTCTCTTGTCTGTTTCAGCTCTGTAATTATGTTGTTCTCCTGGTTTCTGGGGCTTTTGTGGTGAGCTTGTCTGTTGCATTGCCTCTTTTTTTTTGGATCAGGGTTATAGTAGAATAAGTATATAACAGAAGCATTGTTAGACAGTAGAGCGTCATGTTTCCAAACAGGGCAGGTTTGACAGCTCTCTTTTTTAGTCCAGTGAGAGCATTCTCTTGCAAAATCTACAGAGTAATACCCAAGCTACTCCTACTACTGTATGCAGGCTGTGTGGAAAACCAAATTCAAACATTTTGTTGTTTATTTGTTTGATTGTTTGTTTGTTTGTTTTTGTCCCAGAGCAGAATTTTTTCTTTGTCCCTGTACAGCTCTAGGTTGAGGTGACTATTCTGTGAAAAGGAGACTAAAGTGGCATGGGTAATGGCTGCTGCTAAATGAGGAAAAATGGAAACAGGATATGAAAATTTCGTAGACACAGAGATCAGATAATATTGAATCCTGAAACTGGCTATTTTTAATCTCATAGAATTAAGATAATTCATTTCCTTTGAAATAAAACACACATCAGCCAGAGCGATGAGAGAGGCAAAGAAGCTCTTCAAATTTACAAACCTTTAATGTAGCAAGAGGCTCTTCTATGGCACAATGTCCAATGCATATGATTCTACATTTCTTCATATTCTTTGATATGCATACTCATACACGGGACAGTATTTTACGGTAGTGTGAATCCATATGAACCACTTCATTCCACCATACAGGCAGGTCAGTCTCAGAGCTGGAACAGATGAAATATGCTTGTAGATGGAGTAGGGCTGTAGAAAAAATATGGTTGTAGAGAGATTAAGTTGTAGAACGATAAGGTTGTAGGTGGAATAAGGTCGTGGATGGTTAAGGTTGTGGGTGGAATATGGTTGTAGATGGTTAAGGCTGTAGGTGGTATATGATTGTAGATGGTTAAGGCTGTAGATGGTATATGATTGTAGATGGTATATGATTGTAGATGGTATATGGTTGTAGATGGATAAGGCTGTAGATGGTATATGGTTGTAGATGGATAAGGCTGTAGATGGTATATGATTGTAGATGGTTAAGGCTGTAGATGGTATATGGTTGTAGATGGTTAAGGCTGTAGATGGTATATGATTGTAGATGGTATATGGTTGTAGATGGATAAGGCTGTAGATAGTATATGATTGTAGATGGTTAAGGCTGTAGATGGTATATGGTTGTAGATGGATAAGGCTGTAGATGGTATATGGTTGTAGATGGTTAAGGCTGTAGATGGTATATGATTGTAGATGGTATATGGTTATGGGTGGAATATGGTTGTAGGTGGTTAAGGTTATGGGTGGTAT
This sequence comes from Chanos chanos, assembly GCF_902362185.1. Lineage (NCBI taxonomy): Eukaryota > Metazoa > Chordata > Actinopteri > Gonorynchiformes > Chanidae > Chanos > Chanos chanos. The sequence goes on along the minus strand of NC_044500.1, from coordinate 20,740,227 downwards.
ATGGTTGCAGGTGGATAAAGTTGTAGATAGATAAGGTTGTAGGTGGAATATGGTTGTAGATGGTTAAGGTTACAGATGGATATGCTTCTAGGTTGATATGGTTGTGGATGGAATATGATTGTAGATGCAATATGTAGGCCTATAACAATTATTTCATAATTGTCTAACTGCGATTTTTTGACGTGATTGCGGTTTCTTTGTTGAACCGTGGTTAAAGCATGAGATGGGTTAAAGCATAGTCACACTTTCATTTGCATCCATCAAACAAGTTTCCAATGCCCTCGTGCACCCTGTAGCGCGACAGAACAGTAGCTGTCCTATCAGAGGACGCCCCGCCCATATTAATTTATGATTACAAAGTCAAGTCGGCTTTCGAACGTTAAAAATCCAAACAGAATTGGGCAGTTTTGTGAGAAGCAGTGTTGTACCTTTGAGAAAACCCCATAACATTAAACTGGTACACGTTTGGTTTTCACTGAAGTTTTCATTTAGTGTTGGTAAAAAAAATCGCTTGACACTGTCCCATTGGTCCTTTCAAAATGTGGGGAGTCTACAAGCCCAACTGCATTAAGCTAAACTACAATTGGGCAATCAGTCATTTGGGGAGGGATTAGACTGTCAGCCTGCTGTCAGCTACTGCTACAGCATCAGTTTGACACCACATTCCACAAATGGACAGTGGTGTACATTTGGTAGGGAGAGGGGCAGAATAAATGACACGAGATGGAGCTTGTTTCAAAACGTAACATGACTTCACAGTTTGGGATCATTTTGGATTCAGGCCAAACCAGAGGGGAGAAGTTAGACGTGGTTTACTTTATAGGTTGTGTACTTGTGTTATTACATTATCTGGCTCACATAACAGTGAAATAACCAAAAACTTTAATTTGTTTGAAAAATAATAAATAAAAATTTTTTTTAATCTGACCAGAAGAGACAATTATATTGTTAATCAGCATTATTTCTGAGACAATTAATTGTACAGCAACATTTGGAATTGTTACAGCTCTAGCAATATGGTTGTAGATGAATAAGATTTTAGGCTGCTGCTCCAACGTCTCCCCTGAGACACTATGACTGCTGGGAGGAATAGATGCCTCAAGTAATAAGCTCCTTCTGTTATCCAGGCTTGGCTTTGCATTGAACAGAGCCCTAAGTCATTACCACCTATCAGAGATGCTTGTTTGTGTGCGTGTGAGTGTGTGTGTGTGAGCGTGTGTGTGTGTGTGTGAGTGTGCGTGCATGAGTGTGTGCGTGCATGCACGTGCGTGCGCGTGTGTGTGTATGTCTGCTCCAGCCTCGCTTTGCTGGGTGTATTCTGCATTTTGTGGAAGTTAGTCGGTAGTAACTTTATTTATTTCACAAAACAGGACAGTGGGAACTGCTTTTTTTATAATCTACCCAGATGACATTACGATACTGCAGAATACTTAATGGTTACAGATCAATTTGTGATTAATTAATGTATCAAAATTTTTAATATTACTACTAGTTATTCGACAGTCCATTTAAACAGGAACATGTGTATAGTATGTAAGTTCGAAACAATTAGGCACAATTTTTAGTTTACACTGTGAAATAGGAGAAACAAGGGGACACAGGTAAATATATCTATATAATTGCATACAATGCTATTTTAATAGTGATTAAAGAAAGAGGTCATTATTTGTCAGTACAATGAATAGACGATAAAGGCAATATGATTTTTTAAGTTGCAAGTTCACACTTTTACTTAAAAACAAACATAAAACTTATTTAAACAGGATGCAGCAAATTGGCATTGGATTGGGTATTATCAGTGAAGCCTTAACCTTGCTTGTACACATCACCTGCTGTTTGCGAGAGAGAGAGAGAGAGAGAGAGAGAGAGAGAGAGAGAGAGCACCAGCCATAAAGATTAATGCCTAATTAACAAGATTTTACAAATGTGACTCTGAAATACGTCCATATGGTTCCCAAACCTCTATAGTGAATCTCCCATGTCACTGATTAGTCACATAAATAGCAAGTCAGCATGTAAGAGTTGAGTTTTGTTTTTGCTCTGTAACAGAAATTTACAGTGGGTGCTCTTACAATACAATACTATGGTTTTATTATTAAAATATCTAAACAGAGGCAGGAAAACCATGTATCTTCCAGTATCTGTCTAAATTCCAAAATGGATGGGCTGTGTGATTTTAGGTGGGGAAAAAAAAGAATGAAAGAGAACTGAATAAGGCCCAAACTGTTCCTGATTTCAGCAGAAGACATTACCCTGCCCTGATCCATGACAAACTTGACAGTATACTCCCAATTAATTGATTAGTCATCTGTGCCAGCTATTAATTAATCAATCAGTCATTCATACCGGCCACTGATTAATGGACTGTGGTACACTAGGCTTTCAAACGAGGTTTTCAATTTATTTAGCTCATTTTACAGTCATCTTGTATAATGTGTGCAGATGTGGTGCAGTGACTTACGGATGCTCAGCGTATTATGTAGCAGCGGGGTAGGTTTTTATTAACACATAGGCTAGACTCCGTTGACAACAGTGTTCTACCCAGAATACCCTAGCACTTGAACGTCTTCTCTTGTGGACAGAGATGGTTGTGAGGGAAACCATCAACACAGTCTATGATGTGTGAGGAGTGCTTTTAGATCCTGTGTCTGGAGTAGTCTTAACTACAGAGTTTGCTGAATGTCTGTCTTAGAAATCAAAGGGAGATTGTCTTGCAGATCTTTTTTCTTTTTTTCTTTTTGTCTTTTTTTTTCTTTTCAGTTAGTTTTCATCTTCAGTGTTTGTATTTTTCAGCAAAAACACTGATGTTCGATCACAGCCTAAAACCCACTCAACACTACTTGTAGTTACATTGTCATAAAAGATCTGTTTAAGTGTGTGCCTTTTCTGAGCAATTTACCAATGCCGTTCTTATTCATTCACACAGGAGGCAGGCCTAAATACCATCTTTTACCATTGATCTACACTTATATAAACCGTGAAAGCAAATGTTGGTCCCCTGGAATCATATGTCCCAAAATATGCCGTGACGGTTAAATTAAATTTGCTACAGTTGTCAAAAAGAGCCCACTGGAAAACATCCACTATAATACATGCTCTCTCTCACTCTCGCTCTCTCTCTCTCTCTCTCTCTCTCTCTCTCTCTCCCCTTACCCTGTTCTGCTGTCATTCACTCTGTCTCTTGTTGTAAGGTCATTGATTTCTTTTAATCTCTCGCAGATTTTGAAGCGTGGTTGCCACGTGAACGACCGGGATGGACTCACAGACATGACCCTCCTGCACTACAGCTGCAAAGCTGGAGCCCATGGGGTTGGTAAGTGATCAGCTGCCATTGAAAGACTGTGAGTCCATGTACATTTACTAACTGTAAATAAGATTACGGTATACCCTGCAGTATATCCATACATTGTGCTGTCATGACTGATGTAACCTCTGTGTAAAAAAAGGTGAATGGATCTCTTAAGTTTTCCAGATTTCTCAGTGACCAGCCTAAGTGGGATTGTTCCTTGACTCTTCTCACCTAATCTCGGCTATGTTATCTTGATCAGGTGACCCTGATGCGGCACTTAGGTTGTCCAATCAGCTGATTGCCCTGGGTGCTGATGTCAGTCTGCGCAGTCGCTGGACGAACATGAATGCTCTACACTATGCCGCCTATTTTGACGTGCCTGAGCTGATCCATGTCATTCTGAAAGCAGCCAAACCGAGAGGTACACGCTCACACACACACACACATACACACACAAACACACATACATACACACACACACACACATACATGCATACACACATAAATACACACACACACACACACATGCATAAATATACTCACATGCATATATACACACACACTCAGACACACACACACAAACACACGCACGCGCACACACGTACACACACACACACACACACACACACTCACAAACACACACAAACACACACTCACACTTATATTTTGAAAGTCCTTTTATTAAGTACCTGGAATTTGAATCTTAGGAAAGGCATGAGGACTGGATTAGGCACACACACACTCACACACACACACACACACACACACACAGACATACACTCACACTCATAAAGCTCTTCAGCCTTGTTTGACTCCTGAGACCTCATTTGAAGTCTGAGACAGGACTCACTACGTGCCTAGGAATGTTATTGGATTCATTCACTCGATTTACTGAACCAAACATGCCTGTGTTTTTAAAGTCTTTCTGTTAAGTACCTAGAAATTGTGAATCTCCACAGGACTGCAGTGACATACAAACAAACACACACACACACACACTCAGACACACACACACACACGCACACACACACACACACACTCTGACTGTGCATCAACTGCAGGCCATTTCATTAACCCTATATTGATCTTGCTGCCTTTGGCTTAGTCACAACATGGATCTGCTAGCTCTGATTTAGGAGGGTTTCTCACTGTGGCTGAGAGGCTAGATCAGGAGGGAAGCAGCATCTGGGTCCGTTTTTATTGGAGATGGGAATCTGTCTCAAGATCCTATGACTCCTACTCCTGGCTATGACTCCTGAGACTGATACAGGAGACTACATCTTCAAAGAGAGAGTTGCTACCAGATTATATATATATGTGTGTGTATATATATATATATATATATACACACACACACACACACACACACACACATATATATATATATATATATATATTCATATAATTGTAAAATTCACACACACACTCAGACACATACATACGTGTGTGTGTGTGTGTGAATAATATAATTTTAAAAAGTAATAATTCATGGTGCAGATGTGTCCATTCTTGTGCAGGTTCAGGGTATTGGAGAGTCGAGTGTGAGTGTGGGAAAGCTGTAATGAGGAGACTAAGAGAGGGCCGTGAGCTGTCACAGTAGGCAGTCCTGTTCAGTGTTGAGTTAATGAAGCAGCAGGGTCAAGGATAATGTAATTTGCCTCTGTCTCCAACAGTGCTCAACTCCACCTGCAGTGATTTCTACCATGGCACAGCCCTGCACATCGCTGCCTCCAACCTCTGCCTTGGAGCAGTCAAATGTCTGCTGGAGCACGGTGCCAACCCCACCGTCAGGGTACGGCCAATCAGATCGATTCTGCTCACCTCCATCCTGTTCCCCTATACCCTGTCTCAGTGCCAGCCTTTCTGTTTTTATTCATTTGCGTTTGCCTTACGGTGCAGGCTCGGCGAAGTAAACAATTTCCCCATCCCAGCCTTTCCCGCGGAAGATCTGTCTCTCTTTTTTTTGTATTCTCTCGCAGTTGCTCCTATATCCTTTACTTTTCAATCTCTCCATCTCTCTGCCTCTCTCACTCTCTCTCTCTCTTTCTGTCTCTCTGATATTATATGTCTCCAAGAATAAATTGATCTGTCAGTTCCAACTATCATTTGTTTGTTTCTTTCTGCCTGTTTCACAATTTCATATTTCTTGATAGGGTCTGACGTACCCTATATTCCAGAGAAAATAAATATGATCCCTCTCCCTCTCCCTATCCCTGGTCCCTTGTCACTTGTTCTTTGTTCCTGGTTCTGTGTGCTGTCTGATAGAATGATAAAGGCCAGGTCCCTGCGGAGGTTGTACCCGATCCTATGGACATGAGTCTGGACAAGGCAGAGGCTGCCATGGTTGCCAAGGAGCTGAAACAGCTGCTGCTGGATGCTGTGCCACTCAGCTGCCACCTGCCCCGCGCCACCTTGCCAAACTACGACAACATCCCTGGCAACCTCATGCTGGCCTCGCTGGGTCTGAAACTGGGAGACCGCGTGGTCCTAGACGACATGAAGGTAAGACACCCGTAACCGTGGCAATGTTTTGTTTTTTTTGTTACGGAGGAAGAAATGGGTGGAGAGGGGAAACAGTAACGTGAAGGTAGGGATAAAAGATGAGTGAAAGGAAGAGACATATGTTGTGTGTTAAAAAAGAAGTGTTACTCCAAACAAAAGGTATGAATGCGAGCGCTTGCAAAATACATTTCCCAACCAGGTTCATTTGTACACCAGTTCCTTTTGTTGCCTGGTTTCGTATGTTTTTTTTTAGGAGAAATCAGTTCAACTGCTTGACTCCATCATGTTTGTCTAACTGAAGGCTATCAGTCCTTCTAAACATGTCTTAACTTTGTTAACCTAAAAACCCAAAAAACAAAAAAAAAATGAAGGAAAACAGCAGTAACACCACTGTCTGATCCACTGCGTGTCTCACTGGTCATCTGTGCATTTCATGGGTCCATTTATTCACCCTGAACCAGAGAGCCATTCTCAGTTTGTCTACTGACCGTTTAACAAACTTTATATTCCCTTTGGCTCTGCTTATACATTTATGTCTGAAGTGACACATAAATATTTCGTAAGCAGTTATTGTACTTTCTGATGCTGATTTCATTTAAAAGTGCTATAGAGTCCAGTGAAAGCTCAGTGAGAGATATTCAGAGAGCAGCAATACGGCAGTCTGTGCTGATTTTTCAAATCATGTTTGACTTAATGAAGGTCAGTAACACAGGCAGACGCTGGAGCAGTCTCACGTCACTTGGAACATTGTAGACACAAGAAGGGGAAAAAGAGTCAGAGCAGTACAGTTTGTTGTTTTTGAAGGTTGTTATCAAAGGCCTCTGGTCATCCTTTTGTTGACATCATGGTACAATGTGACAAGGAACATCTGCGTAATTGCAAACTCCAAAATTCAAACGCATCATTATGTGAATTATGCTTCTTTATATTAATTAACCTTTTAAAATACGCCAAAAGACTGCACAGAATGTCTGTAAACTATAGTGAACAGTGTAGAGGACCCACAGGCAGTTACTAACAGCCCTCAGTGTTTGGACAACAGAAACCCCGTGACCTGGTCTCTCTCTCTCTCTCTCTCTCTCTCTCTCATTCCATCTCTCTCTTTCTCTTTCTCTCTCTCTCTCTCTCTCTCTCTCTCTCTCTTTCTCTCTCTCTCTCTCTCTCTCTCTTTCTCTCTGTCTCTCTCTTTCTCATTCCATCTCTCTTTCCCTCCCTCTCTCTCTCTCTCTCTCTCTCTCTCTCCCTCTCGGCATTACACACTGTCTGAGCAATATGAAAGTCATATGCTGCCCCTGTCAGTTTTGTTACTATTCACTAAGAGACAAAATAATGCATTGAGCCACATTTACGTGAAGACAACCCTGTTATCTACTGTACTGACACATCAGTGTCTAACAGTTTTTTAACTGTGTTTAACTCTGAACTCCTGAATGGTCATTTGCTTTAGGTTCCTTAGACCTGCTCTAGAGGCTATGACCTCACTTTAATCTGTTACTGCAGCTTTAATCATATGATCCTACTTTGAGTTCCTACAGGATAATCACTGGCTGGTCACACTGCCTTTGTTCTTTCTCTTTAACTCTCTTCTCTCTCTCTCCTTCTTTCTCTCTCCCTTGCTTTCTCTCCCTCTCTTTCTCTGTCTCTCTTTCGCACTCTCTCTCTGTCTGTTTGTCTGTCTACCTGTCTCTCCCTCTGTCTCTCCCTCGCTTTCATCTCTCCCCCCCCCCTCTCTCTCTCTTTATCTCTCTCTCCTCTCCTTAGACTGGCACTCTGCGTTTCTGTGGCACCACTGAGTTTGCTAGCGGGCAGTGGGTGGGCATCGAACTGGACGAGCCAGAGGGCAAGAATGACGGCAGTGTGGGAGGGGTGCGCTACTTCATCTGCCCCCCAAAATTGGGTAACTACACTCACCTTCACCTAACCCTAACCCTAACCAGCTCTGGGTTCTGCTTTTGTAGAACAATAAACATTAAGCCAGAGGCCAGTTAAAATATCTGTCAGTATTGTAACTGGAAGACTGTATTCAGATGTATTACTGTCAGTATTTAACTTGTGTTCTGGAACATTCAGTCCTGGGCTGTCTGTCATTGGTCTTTTTTCTTACAACATGTTTGTATTTGTTTTCTGTAGGTATCTTTGCTCCAGTGTCCAAAATCTCTAAAGCTGTTGATCAGACACCCTCCTCAGTCACCTCCACCCCCAAAACCCCCCGCATGGACCTTTCCCGCGTCACTGGCAAGATCAAGAAAGAGAAGAAAGAGAAGGACCGAGAAAAGGGTTAGCTTACTATTTTCATTTCATCTGGGTTTTTTAGGGTTTTCAGTACTTTGATTATTTCTGCAGTTCTGCTACCACAGCGTAAGTCTGCTGGCAACTCTGGCAGATGGAGATTTGACTGAAATTGGTGATAACATGGTGTTGTTTGTTTTTTGGTTTTAACAGCCTTGAGGAAGAAGTCTCTGTCTGTTGGGAGTTTAGACCCAGATGGAGTGAAGGTGGAACTAGGAGACCAAGTGCTTGTTGCAGGGCAAAAACAGGGGATTGTACGCTTTTATGGCAAGACAGACTTTGCTCCAGGTACATCCTTATTTCTGACCAGGTACATCCTTATTTCTGACCAGGTGCAGCTGTGGTGAGATGAATGCAGCTCATAGGTACAGTTAAATAAAAGATCTTTGAAAACCAGGAACTACTGGACTTACCAGTCTCTCTGAGGAGAGGGTCAATAGAAATGCATATTCTCAGCTTTTTTCTTATGTCTTGGTTTATCACAGTTTAGACAATCATGCATGTGCCCAAACCAGACACACACACGTATATATATGTATATATATGACTGACTGCTGTCCTTTTCTGCCCAGGTTACTGGTTTGGTATCGAGTTGGAGCAGCCCACAGGAAAACATGACGGCTCAGTGTTTGGGGTCCGTTACTTCCACTGCCTCCCCAAATATGGAGTTTTTGCACCCCCTTCTCGTGTTCAAAGGTAAGGCTGCTATAAAAGGACGTGCCACCATTCCAGTATCACCCCACACTCACAGTTTCAACCCTCTGGTATACAGTACTAAGTAAAATATGAAACATGTGAAGTGACTGAACTGCTCCTGGTCTTGTAGAGTGTGGATAAGCTTGGGCATTTGATGTTGTACATTGAAAATAGTGAAGAGATGCAGAGGTGAATATTGGTTGAGGGTCCTCTTTTGAGCTTAATGGTGGTTACAGACAAAGAAGAAGGTAGAAACTTTCTACTTTTCTACTGCATAGAGATATGCACCTACTCCCATGACCTTGTTGCAACAAGTACCTCACACAAACACTCAAGCATCCAATAATGTAAAAGCAAGTGTAACCTTACTTAACCCTCAGTCTGTGTATGTGTGAGTAAGAGTGTACGTGTGTGTGTGTGTGTGTGTGTGTGTGTCTCTAACCCTACGTCTTCTACTTGGCTCTACACAGAAGTAGCAGAACCTAAAGCAACAGGAACTTTAACTTTCCCTGTGTGATTTTACAGAATTGGCGGGCCTAAGGACTCTCAGGGCGACGGGGCACTGGTGAAGAAAGTTCACCAGGTGACTAGTAAGTATGACCATAAAGAGCAATGCAACAACGAATGAAGAGATTTTTTTGGGGGGGTATATAAAAAAGTGAATGATTCGTCTTCATCACAGTTTATCCAGTTACTTTTATGGTGACATTCTTAAAACATGAAATGGTTTCTTTTTTTGAGTATGATTTGTGGAAATATCATTATAACATACTTTTAATAGAGCCAAGAACAACACCGTAAACAGCATCCTAAAAACAGCACAAAGTCATCTGACTACAAAGAGCTTAAACAACTATGACTAAAACTAGACTTAAATTAAAAGTTAGTTTTAAGACAGTAAAGGCTAAATCTAATCACAATTTTCATGAAAAGACTAAATATAAATTTAAACTTTCTGACAAAATCAGCACTGTTTGCTGTAGTTCATTCAACTTTGCATGAGAGTTGCACGTGCTTAACGTGTGTCTACCTGTCACATGTGCGCACCTGTGAAGCCAGGTTACTTTTCCACACCAGACATGCCTGAGCTGTTCTCGTCACCTTTCCCCTCTCGTCTAAACACATTAAGACAATAATTACATTCATTCACAAACACCATGTACTTTCACAGCTTCTTAGAGAGTTCTTCCCTCTCTTATCACAATGGCTTTGATTTTGTCTGCTCCAGCGCGCACTTTGTGTCTAATGGGAATTCAAATAAAAACACAGCTTGAATGTCAGTATTAAGACCTCTGAGCTAGAGGTTCAAATATTTAAATACTTCACAAGAGTTTTTTCTCAGTCTTCCATTGTTTGCTTAAAAAAAGCACACACACACTCATTCAAAACTGATGTCAGAGCAAAAGATTTTTGAATATGGTTGAAATTCTTATTTGCAATGAATAACTGACATGAATTTAAACAAAATGACATATTTTTGTTATGGAATTTTAACACTGATATCTGACCATAACTAGTCGACAACTTTCCAGTGTCCATTTTCCAGTCAGCACACACACTGCGTAACGTTGAATTTTTAGGAGAGAATGTGTTAATCAGTATCAGTTTTAGAAATGGTTCTCATAAGCACAGTCTGCTTTACAGTGTAAATTTATCAATGGCAGACTTACTCAGTTTGTCCCTGTCTTTTTTCTGCTTTTCAGTGTCTCAACCGAAGCGCAACTTCAATGCAGTGAGGTCCCCCAAAGACATTACATCAGAGAGCTCCATATCCAGGTATGTCAATGCCCCCCCAAACACACACACACACACACACACACATGCCATCTATCTGCCAACAGTAACATGTCCAACAGTTGTATACTTGTGTAGAATGCACCTCAGAGCAGAATGACATACTGCAAGAAATTCTTGAGCAAAATTGGAGGATTTTGTTTGTCTGTTTTACCAAATGACATGTTAATGCTAAGAGATGTGTTATTCAGGGAAATGGCATACTAAACGCTCACTGCACTGACATGAGTCTCTCTGTCCTGTTGCTCTTTGTTATGATACATAATCAGTCCTGTTGCTCTTTTCCCAGGTTGCTTTTCTGTTGCTGGTTCCCATGGATGCTTCGTGCCGAGATGCAATCCTGAAATGTCCACACGCTACTCCCCCCCACTCCCCCCTGCCACTTTTCCAGTTCTTTCAATGTACACCCACTTTTTTATTATTTTTTCTGCTTTTCTCTTGAGATCAAATCCAATATGACTGCTGTCAGTAGCCCTCAAGTTCACCCCCCCCCACCCTGCCCCCCCTTTCCTCAGCCTGTCCTTTTGATCGCAATTCAATAGCAAAAACTAGTGCCTTGTAAAGTAACTAATGTCCTGCATTCCGTTTGTTAAACTAACACAGAACTACGTTTCAAAAAAAGAAAAATTAATATAGAGAAACAATCTCTACTCAACTCAGTCATTCACAGATATCTACGCATTCTAGTCATCAAAACAGCTTTTCAGATGTTGTTTTCTTAATAGCACTGATTGGTTTTTGTAGCCAAAACCGTAAAGACTTGCAAAAACAACTTAGACACCATGAGCACAATATTGTAAGGCTAATGAGTGACGTCTCCGTGGACTTTGCTCAGTAGTTGTTTTTTTGTTGTGCCGTGTTGTGTTTATAGATTAACTTAGCCTGTCCATATCTGGCCACGCTCTCACTACTGCGGTATGCACTGTGTGTTACTCTTTCGTATTCAGTGGAAGCCTGAGCTTTCCTCAGCCCTCAAAATGCCTTTATATTTGGCAGAGTAGAGTTCGGAGTGGTGTTGTTCACCCAAAATGGTGTTTTTAAATGTAAAAAATATATTCCCACATAAATAAATCAATATCTATTCTTAGTGATCTGGACATTTCACTTAAGAATGTATTAAAAGATAAGCATATGGTATCACCATATGCTGCCAGAGTCAAAGGAAACAAAGGAAAGAGGACTACAAAGTCTTTATTTCTGGTCATCTTTTCCCCTTGTGTAGGAAGAATATTATGCCAGATCATATGCATGAAAAATGGATCCCTCTGCTCTTTGTTTTTCAACATCCCGGTGATACTTCAGTGGTAAATATGTATTGACATTCAACATCCCGGTGATACTTCAGTGGGAAATATGTATTGACAAACACAGTGCATGGGAAAGAGCGAGCATGTGCACGTTTGGACTGTGCATAAAAATAACAGAGAACCGAAAATCAAGGTCCCCTTAAACGTTTTAAGTCAGTTCACTGCTCCTCCTGTAATAGTCTCAGAGTTCCAAACGCTACACTGAAGTGAACATTACAAATCTTTCATCTGAATGAAATATACAACTTGTTCCATAAAAAAGGCCACGCCTACAAACATAAGAAATCTAGAACAATGTGTCCTAGAAAATTCAGCTGTAGTCGCATATTATTTCATGTGTCTTGCTTTTAAAGTAAGATTAATCGACAAAGACTCTTGACAAAGACTAAACTCGTTCCACACCCACAAGGATATTAATAGCATATGATTGCCAGTCACTGTGCAGTGAATTGTCATGGATACCTCATTTGCTTGATGTCTAAGATTACGCCACCCAATCCCCACCCCCTCCCCACTAAGTTTGCTGCATACATCCATGTGAAAATGGTGTCAGGTTAAACAGTCCAGTTTCACCAGTAACCACCTTCCATCTGTGTTCCCCTTAGTCTCTTTGTCTTTGTAAGACCTTGATAGGTTCTCTTAATATGTTTAACTGAAAAAAATAACCAATCAGATTATTCCAGTTGTCTGTGCTTATGAAGTCTTTTATCATTACGTGTGTCGGTAATAACAGCAATATTTAACCTACGTCATCTTGCTATGTGAGTGTGGATATTGTCTTTGTCTCTTTACTAATAAGTAAGCACACAGTTAGGCAGTTGTTTTTGCCTGTTTTGGGGGGTCCAAGTCTTAATTAGGGGGGTCAGACCCCCCAATCCCCCGTAATTTGAATCCTGCAGTTAGGGGAGAATGAGCTGTCTGTCTCTAAGAACCAATCACAGATCAGCTTTGCTACCCCCCCCCCCCACCCCCACCCCCCATAAACTATCCAAAGTATGAACCATAAGCTGACCTAAGACCTGAGGCTATGAGTAGAGTCTTGCTTTTTCACACGAAACATCTTTCTCATGAGCACCTGGCAGAGAGCATGCATAGCCTACCTGCATTAAAAAGGTTTGAAAAACGCTCGGAGAGTTGACATACTACTTATCCTACTCGCTTTCTTCTGTCACTTAACAAATAACAATGAAATAAGGCATTTAAGATTGAGGGCAGTTACTTCACTAGAGTTAGCTACAGCCACAATTCAGCGGTAGAACGGTAAAATTCATCCAGTGCTAAAAACAATTATCTGAAATTATTTCAAATGTTAACTGATAGGTTTTACATTTCTCTTTTCGTGCTATAGTTTAAAATGCCTCTTCAGTTCATTAGACATGGATATCCGGAATGCATTTCAAACAATATCCTGCCTAAATTTTGTACAAATAGCAGATTACAAAATTACAATTTTACGCTTAGCGGCGGGAGCAACTGGTGTAGCCTAATTCGCATCGACCATTCCACCAACCACATTCCTTACCCGTTGATATAACACGGCCAGGAATAAAAGTGTGACTTGTTGCATTTTAAATACTACATTATATCAGTCTATCCTATTGTGTAGTTAGTATTATTGATTTGTAAACTTCTTTTTCGTCTGAAGATTATATATTTTAATAATTTCACTGTATAATTTTTTATTGTGTGCTTGTTGGGGAAAATGGTTATATTCATCTTCTATATATACATGATAGCTATCTAACATAAACAGAACAGTCTGTGGAGATTCTGGATTTAGTAACGCTTTCATTGATGGAGTAACTAATGCATGCCGTCTTTGTACATTATTTTGTTTCTTATTTCAACAGCGCATGGAAATGCTTACTATTGACTAAAACCCTGACTAATAAATATTTGGTGTTTCATACATTGTTGTACTGACGTTTTACTTAGACTTTTTATTTTGCCTTGTCTGTTCATGTCTAGTAGGGAAGCTTAATTTAAAAATAAAATAAAATAAAACAACTTAAGGACACGATACCAAATTTATTAGGAAAAAATTTAAAGGAAATGGTAGATAATATACAAATTTGTGACATTGTGTGGTCTGAATTTGAGAAAATGTCCGTAGAATGACTGAAGGTAAGGCAGGTCGACTTCTAACGACTTTTTTATGGAGTTGTTTTTGATGTTAAGAAATCCTTCGAACAGGTTTCCATCAAATATTGAGAGCGCATCCCCCTAGGGTATGAGCCTGCGCTCTTGCTCTTTGTGGCTTTCTGTCTCTTCCGTCGAGCTCGCCGATTCTTGAACCAGACCTGTTGGAAACAATTTTTAAAAATGTGTTAAACAGAGGGCATTGCATGCAAATAAGAAATAATTTGTTCATAAATTTCTTAGAGCAACAACCTAATACACTCACCCTTACAGCCTCCTCACTAAGACCGGTGCTCTTGGCTAATTCTGCACGTGCCTCTACGCTGGGGTAGTCAGTCAAGGCGAAGAGACGATCAAGCCGTTTTTTCTGACTTTCTGTAAATACAGTTCTGACTCTGCTCCGCTGCCTCGGCTCTGATGTTTGCGAGATCCGGCTCTGCCCTGTTTGCCATCCTGAAAAAAGGCAAAGAAATGTGTTAAGAAAACAAATGTTATTTCACTTATATACAGTTATCAGTGCTGATATTGCGGGTATATGGAAACGTCATCGATAAGCGTTATCGATAAGCATGTGAATGATGCTGCTTGATCAGAGCCCATACCTGACTCATCGCTGACACTCTGTTGACATGGGAAGTAATACTTATTGACGTTCGCTTGATAACCGATGGATCCACAGCAGGTGAGCCTACTTAGATCGGTTAGGCAGGCGTAGAGTCCCATCTGCTGCCCGGGAACAACAGGCATAAAGTCGGCGTGCCAAAAATATCCGTTTTTGTGAAAGTAGAATGGAGGCCCCTCTCTGGGTTTGGGAGCAGGGCAAATCTTACCCACCGCCGTAGGACGCTGAACCGTTTCCCGCAAAATATGATCAATGGTGAAGTTGGAAAACTTCGAGGTATCCATGTTTGCGCAGAGATATTTTGGCCTCCAAAATAGGCTAAGGGTGTCCTCTCTAAAGGTGTCCTCTCTTAAATATGGGGTTATGCTGTCCCTCATGAGTACTTATCTCATCCATCATTCTCAGTGTAGGGATTAAGATTAAAAGAGGGATTAATTGACTCGCATAAAGTCAATTTGCATTTCTTTGTATAGTTAACACTGGAAGTGTGTATGGTCGATCAAAGTGATTATCTTTTGAACTTATGGCCAGAGATGATTATGAAAGGTAAATTAGAGTTAAGTCTTTTGAACCTTTTCATGATATTGGGTGCGTATTGACTGCAGGTTTTGAGATCCTGACAGTTTTTATGTTGGTTCTTATGAATTAAAAAAAAAATACCATTGCTCACAAAGCGTTTGCGAATATTGGTAGTGTGTATTCTATCAAAAGTCTGAATGAAAGAAATATACACTGTTGGCAGCTGTCTGTTGGAAACAAGCTTTTAGTTTAACATTATTTTGTTGGAATGTGTGTTGTAATTTCATACATGACCAACAGGGAGCAGTAATATTACAGAGTAATGATGTACATTACCAGGGAGACTTGGTGAGAGACTTCTTTCTTTCTTTCTTTGCCTTCCTATGTAGGGAATATTTTTTAACTTATTTATTTCCTTCTTGCCCTTCTTGCTTTCCTTCACCAATTCAGCAGTTCTTATTAAACATATGTAAATCTAGTCTTTTAGAAGTCGCAGGAACTGACTGATGTGTGGAGTTTGTAAGTGAACTGTTAGCTGTAATATCAAGCGCATTGCCCTGACGAGATCAAAGCAGATAAAATGTTTATTAAGTAGTCGACAGTTGTAGGGGTGAGAAAAACCTCTTTCCTCTGAAAATAATGTTAATAACCTGGTTTGTCTTTTGATTATTTTTTTAACGACAGAACGTTTAATCTTGCTCAGATGAAACGGACAGGTATTTTCCACCATTCACTTCAAAGTTCTCTATGTCACAGCGCCTTTTATTTTTCACACTGAAAATGAAACCAGTGATCTTACATTTTAGCGGTTGGATATGGTCATTTAAACATACTGCGTTGAGTTCAGCCGAAACAAATCAAAATGCTATTATAACAATTGAATACCCATACTAACAAAAATGACGTCCAAAAACAGCTGTTCCCAGAATGACGGATGTATTGTGGCAGCAACACCAGTAGCCGTTGATTTGTTACAGCTATTTTTATTTTAGACGTTAACCCTTTTACCGCTGCAGGAGGGCAAACAAACAAACAAACAAACAAATAAATAAAGATAGATAGATAGATAGATAGATAGATAGATAGATAGATAGATAGATAGATAGATAGATAGATGCCAATAAATTTAGGTTAACTCAAGATTATGCTATTCTGGTCACTTTAAACCCCACCATCTCAGCATTCCAGCTTTGTGGCCACCATGGGAGGTTAGTCAGTCATGCTAGAGGTTATGCACTTTTTTTTTTTAATGACAGATCATTCCAATTTATTTGAGCACACAGCATTTATATTCTATTGATTGATTTTTAAGCTACTTGGGGTTTAAAAAGAAATTGGAGGAAATCCCACTGAGTGGATCTATTTTTTTTTCTTGTTCCATCTGAGATCATTTTATTAATCTGTGTGGTTCACTGCACAGTATGAACATAAAAGTAAGATGCCCCAGCTCTGGTCCATTCTGTGTTATGTAGCCTTCCATATGACCTGGGCATCCGTATGTGCTGAATACCTGCAGTCCCCTCAGACATTAAAATGGTAGTCATAACCTTACGTAACCTTTTTGACAGACTATGTGCATTTGCTAGTATTTTGATTTCATAATCTGAGACAGACAGAGAGGGAGAGGGAGGGAGAGTGGGAGCGAGAGAGAGCGAGAGAGAGAAAGTGAGAGAGAGAGAGAGAGAGAGAGAGAGAGAGAGAGATTTGTTTAAGAGGGCTTTGCAAAACGTCTGCCTTGCAAAAATCCCTAGATTACACCAAATGTTTACACGGCTAAGCCAGCCAAAACAGGAAGGCTGTGCTGCATGTTTGTGCTCTTTAACGTTGCCCTGCTCTACGCCAGTGTAAGTGTCATAACCCTCCATGAGTCTGTCCGTTCCCTTTCAAAACCACAGTCATTTTTCTCTAAAGACCTACATCAAGGGTTGCATAGAACAGTTTAGAGTAGAATAAAACATTACTTATATGAGCTGCAAACCACAATAGAGACTAAGTTATATTCTCCTTTATGTCCGCCATTCTAAGGTATAAGTTTGCCCTCTATCAGTGTTGTTTTTTCCTTTCTTTCCTGTGCAGCATACATAATGTTCCCTGTATCTGTGCATGCATCGTCACCAATGTTCAGGGGCAGGACTTCTATGTCAGCACTGAGTATGGACATATGAATAAAGCATTAATCACAGTATCAAGCTCACCTAAGGCTTAAACAACCCTGAAAACAGCTTCAAAAGAAAGCATCAATATCACTCATGTCAAAAGCATGTACTTAAAGAAGTACAACACTTTAAAACAAAACTGAAAAAGCAGCACAATTAGACTCATCTGCTGAAATGGAAAAAACAGAGGCAAAACGTCTATTTACCGTTTAACCAAAAAAAAAAAAACCAAACCTGCATCAGAGAAGAAAAGGACCACAATATGAATTCTGCAGCTGGCAGTGCACAGCAAAGATGTCAGATTGCTTCACATCACAACATTAAATTATGAATCGATTTGACCCACATTCATATCCAAGTACATCTCTGTCAGGAGTATCCAGTGGCGTTGTTAGTGCAGTGAACATGCACTTCTAAAACAGCACAGGATTTGAACAACATTCATGACAGGCACTGATATGATTTAGGTCAATGGGCAATTAGAAAATGCATGACCTCTCAAACACACACACACACACACAGCGTTGTCTTCTTCCTGAGAATTCCGTATGATGTCTCTGCTAAATCAAACTCATACATGCACATGGCACAAAGTCCAGTCACTGTGGACATGCATCAAAAATGAAAAGTGGGGGGGGAGCACAAGCAACAAATTCAACCGCTCAACAGACGACAGAAAATGGGCGAAGTATACTGAGGAAGGAAACATGTTAGGACGTGTGCTGTTCATTCCAGATCAGCACGGTTTGCTCCTCTCATACGAGTACATTGTAAAAACTGTGGCCACACTGAAAATGAGTTATTTGAAATGAAAATGAGCTGAGATACTGAGCTGTGTGTGGTGGAATGGGGGATGGTCCGATCAGAAATTCTCAAATAAGTCATGCATTGTTAACACAACTTAACAGAGCGGGCATCTCAAGCGTACTGGCAAAGGCAGAAGCATAGACCTGACCAAATGAGTGTAAGGGAAACCCATTGCTGTGGTCTTTCACATTCCGTTTTAGTCAAGCATGCAAAATACGTCTCAGTTCTGTACTGATGATCTGGTTAAAATATGAAGCAGGCAATGTGTCCTCCATGAGAGAGACTAGTTTAGGTAGTTAAAACTCATTAAACTTCATCATGTGAGGTAGTTGTTCTGCACCGGTTCTTAGCAAGATGCTGAAACAGTCAGATACAATGTCCCGTTGGGAGGGGGGGGGGCACCACAAGCCCTTTGACACGTCAGCACCTGCTGAGGTAACCCAGATGACATATTAAGGGCCCAAACATCTCCTTGACTTCTCCAGATGGCTTCAGCAGCAGGTCAGATATCATCTCAGACACCAGGCACTGTGTCAGTGTGATTGGTGGCCTCCTTACGAAGCAATCAGAAAGATGAACTTTGCCAGTCAGGTGTCTGAAGGACCGCTTTGCTTAATGTGCTCCCTCACCAGCTGCCTCTAATTATGTGAAAGAACTGATCAAATGCCAAGGAGTGACTGTGAAGCAAGTAACAGGGTTACATCACAACTAACAGGCAACCTGATTACAGTTGCTTAACAGATAGGTTAAGTGAATCCAGATGTCATGGTACTTCTTTGCCTTTTTAATTCAGTTTCTACTATAGCAGAACTGTCTGTCTTTAAGTGATCTGGCTTCTCGCCATAGATAAACTTTACAGGTTAACAGCATGTTTTTTTGCTGCCTCATTTTCTCTCAGTTTGGGATGTGCAGTTAACCAGGGGCTACCTGGCCTCTCCTTCCTCCCATCGTTCAAAGTAGTTTACCATTCAGCACAGAGGAGGTGAGTGGAATAATCTCGTGTTTAGTCTGTCACGTATCACTCGTACTACACTCTATTAGTTGTAGTGTTGCTAAGCAATGTAACTGTTAGCTGGAATCAACTACACAGGTGCCTAGCCGCCTGAGATCACTACTGAGCAAATGTCAGAATGTGGTCGACACGCCCAGTCGTGCTCCCTTAGACGTCCTGGCATCGCTGGAATTTGAACCGTAGGAGATACCTTTGCACTGCTTGACCGTGCCCTACCCGGTGCACCACTCGGGAGCCCCGTTTTCCCAATAAAATTAAGTCTTGTAGGATAGTGCATTTCTTCTGACTGTTGTTTGATTGGTGTCATCTTGTTGACATGAATATCTCGGGATCTTGACGCCGTTTACGTCTGCTGGCACAGCAAAGGCGATTATTCAAATATGTCAATAGTTTGCTAAGTTAAGTTTTTGTGTGACTACGTGTTACGCGCGGACTCTCTTATGTACCCAGTAGCCTATTTACGAGGCGTGGACCAGATGAGTAGCCTGGAGGGAAATACAGAAAAGTCCGTCGACAGAGGTGGTCATTGAAACGAATCCGTCGATTGTCTACAGTCTCGTGCCATGTGGAAGTTGTGTTGCCCTCAGTAAATATAAACATGAGAGCTTTGATTGCCTTATAATGCGTATGGACTCATGGGGAAATCACGAGAACGTTTTGCGTGGTATCAGCTGGTCCTGCTCGTGAAGCATCGCTGCTTGTTTCTGCTTTCTGCGTATTCAGATACACAGAAAATAGAGCCCAGCCAAGAGATGAGTGTTTGTTACCAGAAGGTAGTTACTGTCGTAGCCTTTAGTACACTGTACGTCCGAAAGGGGGAGATGTTCTACCAATGGTCAACTAGTAAACCATTACCCGTTACATAATATCAACGTAAACAATCACTGATTCATCTTGAGAAAGTGGGTGGAATTTAGTAAAATGATATTCATGGTTATATTTAAACGGGGAATATGAAGATTACTTTAGTTTTCGATATTACACCATTATCGTCTTGCTCTGAATTTGTCAACAGGCGCGGTGTTCGGTTGACAGACAGGTCATGAAAGGTGAGGGCTGTTTTGCCCATGGTTCGTCTCAGAGCTTGATAAAAGGTCACATAAACATCTCAGAATCACTTAGGCGGATGTCTGGCAAGTGAAGGGAAGCATCTGTGTGTGTTTGTACTGCTGGTGCTGCCCTGAAGTGCTGCACTCTTGGGACTCACACCTTCGCCCCCCGCCCGCATGCCTTTCCAAACTAGCCGGTACACTGAAATATATCACGACGCGAGGAGTCTCCCGTGAATTTCAGTCATATCGAACCCCATGGCTCTGGAGTTGCGGTCTAGTGTAAGAACTGTACATGTTCAAGACCAATTCGTTTAAAAAAAACGGACACATTTTTAATTTAGTCCCTGGGTAAATTTGTGGTAATCTTACAGCACTCGGTGCACTTCATCCCTCACTGGGAACTGTGCTTTTGAACTTCACCTTTGTTCCCCATCGCCACGAAGCCGGTGGCCTCTTAACCTTTCCGCCTCAGCGGACATATGCTCCACTGTTACCCTGGATGGGCCAGTTTGGAAGCTCCTGTTTCCTGCATAATTAAAGCGAGGGGACAGCACAACAAATCCACTCCAGTGCATAATTACAGTGTGTTTTGTTCGTAATTAGCAGAGTGAGTAATCCATTCAGACGGGCGAACTGAATGATCTCGGACGAACCCCCCCCCGTTCAGAAAGATGCGCAAGTGAAGCACGAGGGCTGTAGCCTACCTACGCTTCGGCTTAGGGAGAATGGCAAATGGAGGGTGCGACTGTGCCCACGTAACAGAACGTGATGGTTTATTTACGGGTCTCGCAGACAATTATTAGCCCGTGTTTCATCTTCATACTCATCAAAGGACCAAAACTGGGTGCCAGCCTGGTTTGCCACGTTGGGAAGAAGTGCACGTCTGAGAACACAACCTACTTGTGCCCCTGGAGGGTTATCCTTTGTTTCGCTGTAATCAACAAACGACCTCCTTTGGGAGGGCTGTCTATTAATATAGTATGAGATAATCCATCTTTCAAATAATTCAGAAAGAATCGCGCAGGCCTATGTTATTTTCACATGTTATAAAAAAAGGAAACGAACGATCATCTACATAATACAGAAGCCGCCAAGGTGAACTATTCTAAATTTAATGAACGGACAATGTCTTCGCTGGTCGGTGCTTATGATGCAAAGCAAATTGTTGAGATTTGGAATCACCTCGTTGATTTTATGTGCAAGTAAATGTCAAGTAATATTGATATGCTCACTGCAAGCTCATTTTCAGCATTATGTAACTTGTCCAGAACGTGTCTTCATTTCAGTATGTGAATTGTGCGTGACTTATACGTGTAGGCTTTGTGAAATTTACATAGTGAACTACGCCATATTTCCGTTTGCTGTCAATAAAAAACAGTCCTGTCGGCAGGGTTCGAATTACGGGGGGGACTGGAAGGGTCTTACCCCCCTAATTAGGACTTGGACGCCCCCAAAAGAGGTAAAAACAGCAGTTCGGCCCGGGGAGGGGGGGGGTGTTAGAAACACTTGTATGTCCTATGCTATATAGCCTTGGAGAAAAAGTTGACCCCCCCCCCCCCCCGACTCTGTATAATTCGCATTCTGCCTATCGGTGTGCAGAAGCAGGGGCTCTAATTATTAAAGGTGCGCATTTCGCGTGACGTGAAATAGTTTGAAGCCGTCCGTTTATTAACAACCCATAATGTAATGCAACACATGCATACATACATACATACATACATAATTAAGCCATCTAGTCATCTAAGACCATTTGAGAACTTCCACAGGTAGGCTGCACGTTTCGCACTAATGGATCCCAGAGGCGTGGTTTCAAAGTACCTGAGTCAGGTGACAGGTCAATTTACCTGTAACTCTGTTGTCGTGCAAGCAAGTAGTGAACGGCTCGCTTGTTTCAGGAAACTGAGCGGTGTTCTTTTTTTTCCCATGAAAAAACAGGGGCTAGTTATCATTTAAAATATTACTGTGGTGTCTTTCAAACTTGGTTGCTGTCCCAGAAAATGTTACGCTTGCTGTTTGTATATGGTGCCTGAACCCACTGGGAAGTCCCTCGAGCAGGAAATGAATTTTGCCTGACCATCAGGTCAGGTGCAACTCAACGTAAGTTCAGCATTCATTTACCAATAGCAATATTTTATGGATTCCCATGAATTTAGCAGCTGTTGCACATTCACTTACGTGTGAGCGTTTATTTTTCGGTAAAGCAATAGTCTACAAAAATTAGAGAACGCATCACAATGGTTCAGCAGTTTCTTCCACATTCTAACAACTACCTAGAATCACAGTATTGACTTGATTTGAACAATGAAACAAAATGACACTATAAGCGATGTTTATTTTGTGCGAAGTTGCAGAAATAAACTTGGGGTATTATTAGCTTGCAGTATCCTACATACGTCTTGAAATATGTGAGTACAGAATTTGGAAGAACTGGCGGTTTGTGAGTGACCAAGCTTTAGGTTTGTTTTTATGTACACAACCTGTTTTTAAAAGGTTTTAGCATAATAGGAAGCATACATGACTCATCCCTGGAAGAGGTAGTGCATGTCACGCCCTCAGGTTACAGCTTTTGAAGATATGCTTGGCCTATTGTTCGACACGTCGAAACTTGATACAGAAAACCATTCTGTCCGATTAATGGAGGGATATGATTAGAGTTTCTGCACCGTTTCGTTAGACGAAGGTATAACTGTGAAATGCAGTATTTCCGTGGATTCGCCATTTAACCGAAAGTTTCAGCTGACATTGAGTAGCCTACATTCGGTCAGTTGACATCAAGTTTCACCATACAGTCAACACCTGGCAGGTAAACGGCCAACGTAGCTCATTCCGTATGCACTTTCTGAATCCCACGTTCGTCTGGTTTTTCGAAAGAAAATAAAGAAAAAGAAAATAAACCGAGGCTTACTATCTCTCATTAAGCTCCCCTACACCCAACTTCACTTCCAAAATCATTCAGTGAATGAAAACCACCGACTGGAAGTATTTTCATTACATTGAAATGTTTTACTGAAGTATCCTTAATAGATGTTCGTGGTGCACTAGCGGGAAACGGGGGAACTGGAGCGTATCAGTATCGGTGAGAGAACGTGACAGGAGACAACGAAATATTAAAGACAGCGACGTCGTTTGTCTAAACGTTGATTGACTGGCCTCCCTGAGTCCCGTCCAAGATTGCTGTGTTGTGTTATTGAAGCACTGTGGTTCGTTGCAAAAGGGTTTGGCCTCAGTTTAGTTTTTATGTTTGTAGCCTCAAAACGTCTGAAAAATCTATCTCTTCTTTTAGGACCAGAAGCTCTAACGTTTTGAATTGTAGTTTATTTTTAACCAGAATTCTGGTACTCCAAAGTCTGATCTATGGGTGTCTTCCAATCGAGAGAGTGATCCAATGAACTTCTGTTGGTCACTGTTGGGAATACTGGGTTCCATTTTGTCCAGTTAGCTTAAGCAAAATAAATTTGATTAGATATTTACTTTTGCCCAGTTTCATTCCCCAAATTTAAATTGGATAAAGTCATTACTGAGGACATAACTAATGACTTATTAGGACACGACTAACCACTTAAGGCTCTAAGTGAAGACAGCATCTATACATGACACACAGCCCTCCTCCATGGGCTCTAGATTTCAGGTCCCAGGGTTTTTTCCTACACTTTTTTCTCGGACATTGTTATAGTGAACAAGCTGCAGTGCAGTTCTGATTTTACTTCTCAGCTCTTTGTCTGACGACCAAATTTTCTCATCTCACTTGCTCCTCCATTAATCCCTGAGTTGCTTTGGGAAGCACATTCGTACACTTACTCCTAATGAGATGGTTTGTCTGTTTCTTTCTCGATCTCTCTCTCACTCACTTGCTCACTCCTGAGTGCTTGCCCTTGCTTCAGGCTATGACTGAGACGAATCGTACACAGACATGTCTCTCAGGGAAACGTGCTGTCTGTCCTTGGATGAATCTCCTGTGATCAGGTAGACAGTGCTCTGTCTCCTCTCACAGCTCCGCATCTGTCAGGCACCCAGCAACAATAGATTTATAACCAAGATATCAGAATGCTTGTTTCAATCTCCACCCACCAATGACAAGCCACGGAACTCAACACTCAGCTTAAAGCAGAACTTGTTGAATGGTTTTAGCCTTTGGGTAGGTGCTTCAGTTAGCAGGTGGAAAAACAGAGTTCTGGGTCTTGTAATGTATTGTGTTGAGGTTCCAAAAAAATCTCGAGTGCTGTCTCTCAAGTTTGTGACCAAATGGGAATAAAGAGCATAGGGTTTCATTTGGAGCTGATTTAGTTGTTAGGAAGCACAACCACAAACTAAACCAGGTCAGGCAGCTCAAAGCAGGGCTAATTGCTCATTTTACATCATTTAGGGCCTGTAACTCAAACTCTCAGGGAAAGCAATATATTGCCGCACTATTGTTGTTAGCAGGCAGGTTATGACATTGGCAATAGGGATTTGAAGCTTGTCACATCATTTGATCCGTGAAAATGGACATCCTTACTAGAGGGATGCCTGCGCTTCGTCACTGTCTTTGAGGACTGGCTGGGTGTAGTCAGTGGCTAGTTATGTGAGGTCACTGGAGAAGATCAGGTGTCCTGGCAAAGTCCTGCTTTCTTCATCTGGATGTTTAGAAAGGCCGTTTGTTCAGCCCTGGGACTGCAGCGCTGAGGAGACAATGAGGGCCCTCTTTCCGAGGATGAAGAGGGAGGGGGGGCGGGGAGGAGGGGGATGGAGAAAGGACAAGGCGGGGGCTTCAGGGGTGGGGTGGTTTGGGTGAAGAGACCGTTATGCAGCCCGTTTTTCTCCGAATACCCCCCTCCTAACCTGTCGCCGGAAACGCAGATGTCCCATGGCACTGTCGCATGCCCTCTGCGGGTTGGTACAGACGGGAGTGGGCGGAACTCTGTCACCACACTCATAAGAGCGAGTGCGCACGCACGCCTCATGACAAAAATACATTTCTCACAAGGCAGGTTTGGTCATTGAAAAAAAAGAGAGAGAGAGAGACTTATTTTTGGCTGTGACACTCACAATCCTCCTACAAGGCACATGGATAAAAAAAATTGTCTGAAGTCCAGCTTCTTATGTGACGAAGAATCTGAAATCAATGCAATATTGACAGACAGATTCTAGGTTTCTCCTTTCATCATCAAAGTTTGTCAACAAGCATACTGTGTTTGCTCCTACCCTGAGAACAGCTCCTCTTTGGACCATGTTTATTTGTATCACATTCATTTGGACCATGTTTATTTGTATCATGAGATGAAAACAGGGCTGTTCGGACAGAGGTGACCTTTCCGTAGCGTGTCATAATAAACTTTGAGTGCTTCTCTTTAAAGTATGTGAGATGCAGTCTTCAATGAGGCCTGACACGTTATATCCATGTACTGAGAGCGTGGCTCAATGTCACAGGGAATGAGCTCCCTTCTCGCTGTCTATTTTTTTTGTCCCCCTGCCCTGTGAAATATGACACCGTTTCTGAGAAATGGTCCTTTCCTTGTCTATTGCATATACAGAGGCACTGGGTGACCTGGAAGGATAGTGTCAGACGATAAAAAGAAAGAAATTCAGTAAGGATCTGAGAGCGATTTTCCGACTTCATTGACGCGTCCTGAGCGTCATTATTTTTCATCTGCCTGGTTCGGCAGTCATCATTACCTCACCTTACGTCTGAGGGGATTTTTTTCTCCCATCGCAGACAGCATTTTGACTTTGTTTATTCAACTCAGGGACTCATTCAAATGCGGGCAGCGTTATGGAAAACTACCCAGATGCACCTGCTTTGACTAAGCCATGCAAAGAGCCACCTACATGGATGAAATCACGCTTGTGTGCTTAAAGCGACTGAAATGTTTACCCATTATGATCGAACACAGTGTCTCATGTCTGTGTTGATTTGGTATTTATTTTCTAATCTGGCTTTCCCCATCACAGTGGAAAATGGTATGGGGTTAAAACTGTAAGCCTAATTATCCATTGATCATAATGAATAAATTGAAGCCTGTGAAGTGTGTTGTGTGCTGTTGACTGATAGTGTAGTACAGAGGCATGATGGGTAGGTTTTGAGAAAGTAGAACCTGATCGCTGATACAAGCCTAATCCTCTCCAGTGTCTCCAGATTTCTTTGTTTTGCGTTTGAGCAATCTTGTCTGAAACTTAAGCCAGACTTTTTTTTCTTTTCTTTTCCTTATGTTTTGTCTGTGAGACTCGCTCATTGGGAAAAGAAGGAGCTCAAGAATCTCAAACGCCTCAAACCAAAATGTAACACCAGTCTTTCTGACGTGAGAGCCCACCACAATGAAAATGCCAACAAACAAACCTCCATTGAGACGGAGCGATGGCCTGCAGCTGGATCTGACTTTGTTCACCTCTTGAAAAGCTTGGAAACGCAGTGCAGATGATGCTCACATCAGAGCTCCATTACTCTCCAGGCTAGAACAACAGTCTCCCCAGGTCCAGAAAAAGCGATAACGGTACCTTCCATTTTCAAGCCCAATGCCTTTGGGACTCAGTCCAGTGACTTAATGTCCTCCACTGGGACAGAATCCACAGCAGAGCTGTGCTTCCACTCTGTGAGAAATGATATTCATTTTTACCTGCACTGGACACAGACGTCTACCTGTAGTGGAAAGGGAGGTGGGGGGTTTAGGGAGGGGGGTGTGTGTGGGTGGGTGGGTGGCCGTTAAATTCTGGCTCTCTGAGTGTGAGTTATTGATTCGGCTGACTGAAGGCTGAATGAAACCCTTCTCCTCAAAGCAGCCGAGGAAGGTGGCATGGCCATTCATAAATCCAGCTCTCTGCCGTTCACTTATTCTTGGACAGGCTCATCTCAGAGGAGAGTGGATCAGTCTAGTGATCCCTCTCTCTCTCTCTCTCTCTCTCTCAGATGTTTTGTGCCCTCCTGTGTGTGGGAGGCTTGACTGGCATTAGCCTCGGGCGCTGTTTTTTTTCAGAGCACGTCGCTTTTGATGGACAGGAGCTATGGCCCTATGTTGCTGGCCTTCCTCTGGCCAGACCCATTTTGCAGGTATGGGAGCGAGGAAAATCCATTTGCCTTTTCTCCTGTGCCAGGGCTGGGAGGCACCGGATTTGCCTCATAACTCCTTTGGGTAATGTATATAAAGCTGATTTATGCCTCGCTGTGATCACAGTCATGCCCTCAACCCTGCAGGCCCTTTTCTTTTCACTCAAGGTTTTTCTGATATTTTTAAATCAGACTTTGTCTTCCAAAAAAAAAAAAAAAAAAAAAAAGCAGCTGCGTCTGGAATGAGATGTGAATTTTAATAAGCAAATGTGCTGTTTTTATGAGGCATTTATTCATTTAGTTGATGCTGTTGAAAGTTTGGAGCAGTGACGTTTGTTCCGACTGACTGTACTTTGCATTCCTCTCTTTGCAAGAACACCTCGTGACCATGGAAACGTCCTATGACCTTGTGTGAAAATAAAAATTACCTCCATGGGATCATAAAACAGTATTCATAGTTTTTTTTCATTTTTTTTTTTTTTTTTTTTTGCTTATTATCAGTGTGCAGCCGAGAGCTCAGCCAAGAGCCTTGAAACCTTTTTTTACAGTTGTCAGACATGTGTGTGTGTGTGAGTGTGTGAGACAGAGGGAGTGAGAGAGAGCACTTTAAACTGTTCTGTGGACTATAAGACGTGTAAATCATTAAGCAAAGAGGAAGTTGTTAAGGTATTAGGTTTTGTTTTCATTTTTTTTTCTTTTTTGCCTCAGACAATTCAGAAATGTACAATTAAAGTGTCTTTGCTAGCTGTAGACGTTGATTTGTTTTTACAGTTTTATTTAATTAATTTATTTTTTTGAATGTCAGGTAAGTGATGGTTATGGCTGAAAAACAGAGAGTGATGAAACAAAGCTGTTATGGTATCAGGCTCATTATATTGGTTGTGCTTGCTGTGTTGCCAACAGGTGAAACGTGGTGAAACCAGTATGCCAGGAGAGACACTGTGCCCAGGCAGTCGCCATGGTGATGACTGGATTTGCACTGCTGGAAGTGTGGAGGAGGAAGAGGAGGAGGAGGAAGAGAGGCCAGAGTCGAGGGTTCACCTGCATGGCCAGTGTGGTTTGAGCCTGTACCTGAATCCTGCAGAGAGTCCAGTGTCAGAGTGTGACTCCTCATCACTGTCAGACATGAACGAAGCTCTCCAGGACTGGACCTCAGCAGCACACCCAGCCCAGGACTGGACCTCAGCGGCAGACCCAGCCCAGGACTGGACCTCAGCGGCAGACCCAGCCCAGGATGGTGCACTCTCTCTGGAGGCCTGCATTCAGTGAGTATCACTCGGATCTCTCACACTACATAAACAGTTTCAATACTATACTGTGGAGAACATGTGAATAGTCAAGACCACTCAACATCTGGATTTGATCATCGTTAGGCATCTGCTGCCACCTCCTTTGTTTCTGTCAGACAGCATCTGTCTGTCTGTCTGGCTGTCTGGCTTCTTTATTCCTGCTGCTTTTGTTGATCTCTCAGGTTGGAGAAGAGGTGGATGCTGTGGCATGAGTTTATGAAGGAGTACTCTTGCTTTGATGACTGGTTGCGATTGGCTGAAAAAGTAGCTGCGACCCCAAACTCCAGCCATGTGCTCTATGCTACAGCTAAAGAGGAACTTAGGAAGTTTGAGGTGAATATTTCTATCTGTTAATGCATTTTTTTTCTTGCTTTTCTGAACGAGTGAAATTCGATTCTGACTTTTAGTTTTCCCTGAATTCAAAATTGTTTTGTCAAGAGGGAAAATTGTCAACATTTTCAACAAAGCCCTAAATAAGTGTGATTGGTAAAAAACACAAATAAAGAGAGAGAGACAGAGAAGGAACTAATATCATGTAAAGCCTCTGGCGTTTTACCAGTTAACTGAAATGACACCTACTTGTTGCCAGGTTCTCGGCGTGTCCTCCTATATGATACTGAATGCTGAGCTGTGTTTCTTACTGGTGCCTCTAATGTTTAACATCTCCGTCCGTAGACTCTTCAGGCAGAGACCCGGTCCCGTTTGGCCCAACTGGACAAACTGGTCCAGAGAAGCCGCAGCCTGGTGAGCCTCTTCAAAGGTACCATGCGATCCCGGCTCGTTGCCACGACGAGGGATTGCGGCCAACGCTGGGATCAGCTCAGCCGTACGGTGGAGAGCATATGCCGTCGTCTCAAAGTACAAAAAAGCTCTGCCCATGTCTTCTGTCCTCAAACAGTTTCTGCTGTTTTGATTTAGTTTTCGACTAGTTCTGTTTTTAATTCTTGCAGGTCTTGTGTGTAAAATATATGAATATATGTGTGTGTGTGTGTGTGTGTATATACACACACACACATTATGTATGTATGATAATCAAGAACGTTCATTTCTGTTATGTAGTCACAACAACCTGCATGTGTCTCTCTCGTAGTATCTCTTAAATTATATAGTCATTTTACATTAGCCACATAGGTCATCACGGTTCTGAAGCTGCCTCCTCAAACACTCCAGTCCTCTTCCACACGTGTCATTTTCCAAAAGGGACCAAAACATAAGTGGTTCTTCACTTAGCGTCATTCGGTCTTGTCACGCAGTTTAACTGTGACTCTGTGCGTGTTCTCGGTCCTGTAGCACTTCGTGTCTCTGCGGGAGGACTTTGAGAGGCAGAGAGAGGAGATGGCTGTCTGGCTGGCCGACATGAACCTCAGACTGACTGAAGTGGAGCACTTCTCAGGGAGAGATGCATGTGCCAAGATGCAACAGCTTCAGGTACAAGCGAACGGTCCACGCTTCCTTCATAGTATCAAAGGAATGACTCACATCCTCACGTAGTTACTTATTTCAGTTCATTTACAAGCCAGGAGAATACTTTTATCCTCACAAGGTCACAAGGAGCGTGCAGCATCCACTGTTTCACAGATAATGGCCACTGCTGTCCGAGAGGCAGTGAGAGGCAGCAGTGAGACACATGTAAATGTGTCTCATTGGCCAGGCTGACGGCTGATACATGATGGAGTCGAGTATACAGCCCCATTCCTAGGCCTTACTCTACACCATTCAGCAACGGTTTCATACAAGGCATCTAACAGTGTAGAAGCTGCATGTATGACACTCTAGAGCAATTATGGATAGTTGTGGATGTTTTTTTGTTGTTGTTGTTTTCGTTAATCCTTTTCACCGTGTGTCCTTCTATGATTATAGAGCTTCCAGGAGCTGGTGGGAGAGAACACGGCACGTCTCAATGCTTTGCTGGAGCAGGGGGAGGAGCTTATCCAGAGGAGCGAGCCGGGCGATGCCCAGGCCATCGAAGGCCAGCTGCAGGAGCTGTTGGTGTACTGCGCAGATGTGTTCGAGGGTGTGGGACGCCTGCACACACGTCTTCTCAGCATGAGACTGGTACAGTTCTCAGGATTGCCTGACACTGAACACTGATCAGCATGGACCACAGTCACTTCACCTGTTCACAAATCTCTCAGTACATAACCTGCCCACCAAGGTTACTGGTACACAGTGGTGTTTCACAGTCATTTGGTGTGCTCTTTATTTATTTATTATTTATTTCGTGAGTACACTGATTGAAATTCCACTGCCTGTGATGTTTGTTTAGCGAGAGGCATTTGGCAGAGTTGAATTTTAAAGGACAGTCCGTCCACAGTTATTGTGTTTCTCTGTTTGCTCAGGAAGCCACTGCATGGTAATCCATCTGACGACTTCCTTTCAAAGCATGTGAACCACACTGAAATTTGTGTATAGTTTCTTAACAGACACCAGCCATGAACAGTTTGGATATACTCCATCTAAAAAAAAAAAAAAAGATTAATATGACTGAATAGTTTGAATAGTTGATGTCTGGCCAAACCGCCTATGTACAATACATACGTTGTCCTGTCGGACAAGTTCTCTGTGAAGGCTTTTGTGTCCAAAGAGCCAAAAAGATCATGTAATGACATGCCTGGAAATGTGTGGAGCTATGGGTCAGAATACAGTGGATGAGGATGGAAAGGTTAAGCAGTCCTCTGGCAGACATCCAGTAATTAGATTACCTCTGTATCTTTTCCATATCTTGCCAGCAGTAAAGCAATTTGCTTTTAACAAATGAACATTTACTGAGCTTTTACACTGGTGCCAATTTAGGATTATTGCTTATAGGATTTAAGTGGAATCAAAAATGGAATCCCCTCCCAAAAAAACCCCACATTTTATTAATTCGATACATAAACTCACATATGCTGCCTCTTAACACATAAGCAAAATTGTATCTCCTGATTTTTTCATTGAAAAACACCCCTGAACACACCAACACTGAAGCTCAGTGTATCTTAGACACAAGAGGCTTTCTTGCTTGTGGAGATGTGCTTTTATTTGTGGAGCATGGATAAAAGAGTCCCTGGAGATGACTGTTGACTGTTCTCTCTCAGGTCTTTGAGGAGGACTGGCTGCTTTACCCCCCCTCAGACTCCGGCTGTCCTTCTGAAACTCTTCTGGAGGAGGATAACGTTTTTGACAAGGCCAGCGTCACCGAACCCGAGACCTCCCGTGCCCAGCCCATCCAGGAGCACCTCGTTTTGGAGTGGGACCCCTCCGTGGACATTGGTGGCTCGGTTTCCCACGACGACGAGGACTCTTCTTACTTTAGCGCTGTTGCAGGTAGGCGTCCAAACACGGATATTAATGTCCATGGAAACTTGTGCAGTTGTATTGGGCAGACCTTCATGTTCTTTTATATTTGAAACATTTCCAATGGGTGGCAGTTTGTCTAATGTTTTTCACATCAGAAGTATGTGTCAGAGTACAGTTGCTATGTTAGGGCGTGGTTTTTTGAATGAGATGATGTTTATGGTCGATCCCCCTGGTGAAATGAAAGGTTACGTACCTTCCCCAGGTGTTTATAACCAAGAGGAGGCTCTGGGTAAAAGGTCTCTGAAGAGAAGGAGGAGGAGAACTGACCTCAGCTCCACAAACTCCCAATTAAACCTCACGGCAGCTAGCACACAAGATGAGGTGAGCATTCAGTGTTTGACTGCTTCTGTCTGACAACAGACAGCATCATGGAAACATTAGCTAGTCTGCTCTTTGCTTTGTTTTTTTTGTTTTTTTTTTCATATTGTGCACAGGGAAATCTAGTAACGATGTTTATGGAAACAGTATGTGTGCATATATGTTCCAAAACAGAACAAATGAGCAATTGTAAGGAAGAACGGATGTGAGCCAAGAATTATTTTCAAAATACTTATTCAGAAACTGCATGTGTGCATATGTATGTATGTGTGCATGTGCAAGTGTGTGTCTGTGCAAGTGTAGGTGTGTGTATGTGTGCACACATACATGTAACCACAGTTACTCTTTTGTCTGTGTGTAAATGTTTGTCTTGTAATCTGTACATTTATTGTGGGCTGGTTCTGAACCTGTTTGGTCTCCCCTGACCTCTTCTGACCCGGTAGATGTTCCCATAGTTTTACAGGCATTTGTATCATGTTACTTGGTGTTTACACTGAACCTAAAGGAGAAGCTAAAGAGAAAGATTAGCTTGTGTTTAAACCTCTTAAGTCTACTCAAAGTGCATATGGGTTTACCGACTTCACATCAGTCAACTCCACATCCTGAACAGGCAAAGTGTTGTAGAAATGTAGCCCATCTGCAGCTCCGCTACATAGTTCACTTTCTATCAGTGACCTAAACATCAGACAATGAGGAGTGATTTCTCATTCAGGCGTCCTGTGCTACATCTGAACAACCTGAGAGAGGGCTATTTCATAGTGAACTGAATGTGCCTGTGTTTGATGTGGAGAGGAGTGCTAATGGATGCTTGGTGTTTGTCTCCAGGGCCTGGAGAGCAGATTAGAGGATGAAGCTCCTCCCCAAGCTCTGGTCCCAGGTAAGGTCACGACCTCTGATTACTTCTTGTGACCCAGAGATGACATTAAACAGAATTAATGCCCATCTACCAGCTTAGCCTCTCATTAACGTAGGACAACCAACCACGTGCCAGTCTCATGTGAGATGCGTCACTGACATTAAAACCCAAAATCCAAGCAACGCGATTCATATTAATTATGACTCACTCCTGGAAGACACTGTTTAGCCTTTAGTGACCTTGTTTGCCCTAATATGTATTAGATAATTATAAATGAATTATTAATCAGTCACATGTTAATTTAGGTAGTTTTTTTACTATTGCTATAAAATCACTCCAAGACTAACATGGTTTTAGTCAATTACAAATGTACGTTTTTAAGCCACATGCTCTCTGCTTTTGGAGGAAAATGTGTCATTGTGTTTGAGACGTGTAGAGTTACATGAATTTCACTCTCTGTGTGGGACAGGGGTCACAAGCAACAGTCCCTTACACTCTGCACTTTGGAGGTCCTCAACACCTGACAGAAATTTCTCAGAGACAGTAAACTTTGACCCTGAGCGGATCAGTGCTTGGCTGGGCCAGACCGACAGACACACTGAAGCCAACCCCGATCAGAACCCCTGCTCTAAAGCCGTCCAGACTGAACCCAACTCACAGGTACCACTCATAGACCTCCGTTCAAACTCCTCTGAAACCATGGGTTGACTGTTTGTTTCCTCATCTGTTGGTTTTGTTTTTTTCTTGGTTTGTTTCCTGAATCATTCTGACAAAGCAGTTTGATTTTTGCGTGTTTGATTTTTGCGTGTGATATAATATTGAAAAATTACATGGGTTTGTATATTTGTAGACCATTTGGTTTTTGGAATATCATGAAGTTTATTTCTTTTGAAATTCTTTTTCATTTCTTTCATCTCATTCAAACTATTGATGGAAAGACATTTTAAAGAACAGTGAAGAACGTTGGATGCCTTTGGGTATCATTGGCAGTCAGCTGTCAGGGATGACTTTTACACTCAGGACAGACATGAGGAAACATGCTTGAATTTTTTTAATGTTCTCTCTATATGTGTCTGTATTTATGCAAATTCTCACCACTGGAGTTTAGCAGTCAGTGGATTTTTTCGTTTGTTTGCTTTTGTTGTCTCCAGACTCTTTAAAAAAAAAAAAAGACTAGATCAATTCAGGGCATGCGTCCCATACATACCCCTTTGTACTGCAGTGTGAGGTGTTTGAGTTTATGCACAGGAATGTGTGTGTGAGTGTATGTGGAGAATTCTCCCAAATCTCATAAGGCAAAGAGCGTTGGGCTGGAGCATCATGTGAACGGCGCTTTGTCACGGTCTGCATCGCTTTCCACCTTCACTTTAATCTCCATCACAACGACTTATCTCATTTCTTACCTCAGTATGAGCTGTAAACATATCCGTGTCTATTCTGCTCATCTAAGTCAGATTTATCAATGTGTTGAATGTGTCTGTAATTTAAACTCCACTCATTAGCATAGCCATAAAACGCTCTCAAGGGGAGTGAGACTTTTTTTGCCTGCAACTAATTAAGCCATCTCAAACTAATCCCTACTAACCTACTAACAGCTTTAAGTGCTAACTAAAAATCCTTGTATTTGTTAATGGGAGATGCGGCATTCCTAAGAAAGTGAATTGCAGAACTGATGGAAAAGCCGATAGTCTGCTGAAACCTGGAAAATCAGTGCGAGAGAGAGAGGGAGAAAGAATCCATTTCCATTTCCATTTCAAAGAGGCACTTGTAATTTCTCTCTGCTTGCGGCTAATTGGCAGCTTTACAGGGCTGCGAGAGGGAGCTATGTCGCTAACTGACTCTTTAATGGCTGCAGTAATTGTGGGCACGAACATAAAGAAAGACCGGCAGCAAAGGGCCGGGATTGTGCGTCAGAAAGGGTGTGATGTCGTACAAGAGAGGCGGACGAAAGGCTGATGGACAGAGTCCCATAGGAAAATTGTGTGTGTGTGTGTGTGTGTGTGTGTATGAGAGAGAGAGGCAGGCCTAAATCCTCATTAGTTAATGGATACACATTGCCTTGCCCAGCTCTTGTTGATTTTCTTTCATTCTTTGTTACATATGGACCCTGTCACATGCCATGAACATATCTTCTGCCCGTGCTGGCACTGTGTGTATTTGTGTCCTCTTTTGTTATTCCTTGTCACAGGGCTCCAGTGGCTCTGAGCATGGAGGCAGGATCAGAGAGAATGTCCTTTCCCAGAGGCACCCCTGCCCACGGCTCACGGCGCACAGCAGCACTTCCTCCAAGCCTGCCTCATCATGTGACTCAGAGCCCTGCTCCGATTGGAGGATTCACCGATGTCTCTCAGACCCACAGGTATCACAAGTCCCGCCCTCTTGTTTATTCTCTGTTGTTTTTTTTAACATATTAACCCACAGGGAGTAGCCAAAATAGTGGAAACACTACATGACCTTTGCAATAACAGTTACAAAGATGTGGTGAGTTATGTTAAGCTGACAAATATCTGGCAATTTGTTTTAGCTACAGTGCTTTAATGTGTTTCTAAGACAGTGCGAGATACTTAAAAGAGTTTGAAAGGAGTGAGTGCTGAAACACACATCAGTTAGAAAACCTGTAAAAGGCAAACAGAACAGAGGACCATATCATGACAGTGAATGCCAAA